>NW_023270175.1:18153530-18221550 GCF_011800145.1 Mirounga leonina | reverse complement strand
AAGAAAGAAAGAAAGAAAGAAAGAAAGAAAGAAAGAAAGAAAGAAAGAGAAAAGAAACGAAAAAGAAATGTAAAATTTTAGCCAGAAGTATAAATGAGTCATGAGGGAACACCTGGAGCTCCTTATATTATTTTCCCCTGGTGCTGAAGTTTTACAGTCCTGTGGGAAATAAGCTTATCATTCACCTGTTCTTCCAGTCTACCTTCTGGGGGGAGGGGTTTGCTGCTAGGCTTCTCAGGTGCCTTTGCCTTGGTGGAGTGGCCCCACCACTTACTGGGGGATAGGCTTAATGTGAGCTGGTTGTCTGTGTGGCTTTTGTTCCTTGGCAGCTTTCCACTTCTCTTTATAGGGTCAGAGCAAATATGGTCGTGTAGGAATCTCTGGCCCAGAGCTGCAAGGTCATAGTCCCCTTTCTTCAATAAACCCTCCAGGTCAAACTGTCTCCACTTTTGTGTGTACCAAACTCCACAGACTTGTGCTATTTGTGCCCGTTGTCACTCTCCTGGGGGAGCTCCTGGAACCCGCAAGCGTCTCTGTGCTTTGTGACTTTACAATTGTGAGTGGCTCTGGGCTCAGTTGCGCACCCTCTTCTGCAGCTCCCAGGTCATGCGGGGTGCTGCCCCAGTGTCCCTTTGGTGGTCGCACCACCCCAGGAGCTGTTGCCCTGTGGTGGGTGCAGCCCCTTTGTGTGCCAAACTGCCAAATTCCATGGCTCCCGCCCGCTGCCCCTTTCCTGGGGGAGTTAAGGTACCTGGAAGCATCTCTGCGCTTTGTGACTTTGCAATTGTGAGCAGCCATGGGCTCATGCATGCACCTTCTTCTGTAGCTCCCAGTTCACAGTTGGGTGCCACCCCATTGTTCTTTCACGGGCCACACTGCTCTGAGAGCTGTTGCTCTGTCATGGGCACAAGCCCTTTTATGTCTCCCCTGTAATGTTAAACAGCCTGCACCTTTTAGTC
This sequence comes from Mirounga leonina, assembly GCF_011800145.1. Lineage (NCBI taxonomy): Eukaryota > Metazoa > Chordata > Mammalia > Carnivora > Phocidae > Mirounga > Mirounga leonina. Next base: position 18,220,591 of record NW_023270175.1, on the reverse strand, counting down.
CTTTTCAGGTTGGTCAGACAGAGAGCGGTCTCCCTACTGGCAGGGTTTGTGGTTTATGTTGACTGGAGCTGAGAGTCCCTTCTGGGCTCTCTGACCATAACCACTCTCCCCACTCCACAGCTTGGGTACTCAATCGGTTCAGGTTCCCCAGTTCTTTCTGTCTCCTGGAATCCTGAGACCACAATGATCCACCTAGAATTCTACCCTATTCATCCCCTGTGCACTTTTCAGAAAGGGATATCTCTCACTGGAGCAGATTTCTAAGGGTCCTGATTTTTCTCAGGTGTTATACAACTTTCTGGTGGCCAGCTTATGGAGGCTCCACCCATCCTATCTTCAGATATTTCCCCTGAAGATTCAAGTTTCCACACCTCCTCCTTGAAAAAAGTAGTCATTTTTCTGCTTGTAGAGATACAGATAAATCTTCTTACATCTCAGATTGAATTCATGTGTGTTCAGAATGGTTTGATATATATCCAGCTAAATTTGAGGGACCAGATGAAATGAGGTCCCCTATTCTGCTACCTTCTTTCCCCCTCCTATCCAGAAACTCCTTCTCCAATTCATTTTTAGTAGCTACTAATTTCATCATAATCAATAGTACTTAAAATTATTCAAAAGCTCCAGACTTAATATAGGATAAAGTATTCTTCATTTTTTAAAAAAGATTTTATTTATTTATTTGAGACAGAGATAATGAGAGACAGAGAACATGAGAGGGAGGAGGGTCAGAGGGAGAAGCAGACTCCCTGCCGAGCAAGGAGCCTGATGCGGGACTCGATCCCGGGACTCCAGGATCATGACCAAAGGCAGTCGCTTAACCAACTGAGCCACCCAGGTGCCCCAAGTATTCTTCATTAATACATAAACAAAGTCATTCATGATATGGCCCTGTGACTTTAAAATCAACTCCTACAGCTTTCTTGCTGATTTCTTCCCAATGTTCCAACCATCACATACTATTTGACATTTTGTGTATGAACCATCATCTTTCTGCCTCTATGCACTTGAGTGTATACAGTTTCTTCACATTCAATACATTCACCAAATTATTATTCAATTTTTAGCTTGGTGAAACGTTTGCTCCATTATTTATTTTCTCAGTTTACAATTCACATACTTATATTATTGCACATATCACAATAAATTTGGGGGTATATGTGTATCTTTTTGAATTGTGAACTTCTCTATAGAATGCATATTTTCTTTTAAGTTTTTATTTTAATTCCAGTTAGTTAACATACAGTGTTATATTAGTGTCAGGTATACAATATAGTGATTCAACAGTTCCATACATCACCTGGTGCTCATCACAACAAGTGTACTCCTTAATCCCCATCACCTATTTAACACACACCCTCTGATAACCATAAGTTTGTTCTCTATAGTTAAGGGTTTGTTTCTTGGTTTGTCTCTCTCTCTTTTTTTCCCCTTTACTCATTTGTTTATGATAATTTTTTTTGACACAGAAAGAGAGAGAGAGAGAACAACCAGGGGAAGCAGCAGGTGGAGGGAGAGGGAGAAGCAGGCTCCCCACTGAGCAAGGAGTCTGATGTGGGGCTTGATCCCAGGACACTTGGACCATGACCTGAGCAAAAGGCAAACATGTAACCGACTGAGCCACCCAGTAGCCCCTTGCTCATTTGTTTTGTTTCTTAAACTCCACATATGAGTGAAATTATATGGTATTTGTCTTTCTCTGACTTATTTCACTTAGCCTCATACTAACTCCATCCATGTCATTGCAAATGGCAAGATTTCATTCTTTTTATGGCTGAATAATATTTCATTGAATTATTACATCTTCTTTATTCATTCATCAATCATTGGACACTTGGACTGCTTCCATAATATGGCTATTGTAAATAATGCTGCTATAAACATAGGGATGCATGTATTCCTTTGAATTAATGTTTTTGTAGTTTTGGGGTAAATACTCAGTAGTATGATTGCTAGATCATAGGGTAGTTCTATTTTTAATTTTTGAGGAACCTCCATACTGTCGTCCAGAGTGGCTGCAGCAGTTTGCATTCTCACCAGCAGTGTTAGAGGGTTCCTTTTTCACCACATCTTTTCAACACCTGTTGTTCCTTTTGTTTTTGATTTTAGCCATTCTGACAGGTGTGAGGTGATGTCTCATTATAGTTTTAATTTGTATTTCCCTGATGGCAAGTGGTAAACAATATCTTTTCATGTATCTGTTGGCCATCTGTATGTCCTCTTTTTAAAAAGCAGCAGGACAAAAGAAGACAGTAACATACAAGGGAAAATCCATAAGGGTATCAGGGGATTTTTCAGCAGAAACTTTCCAAGCTAGAAGAGAGTAGCAATGATATATTCAATTTGCTGAATAGGAAAAATCTGCAACCAAGGATACTCTATCCAGCAAGGCTATCATTCAGAAAAGAAGGAGAGATAAGAGTTTCCCAGACAAACAAAAGCTAAAGGGTTTTGTGAACACTAAACCAGCCCCCAAGAAACATTAAAGGGGATTCTTTGAGTGGAAAGGAGAGATTAAAGGTGACAGTACCAAAGTAGGAAACACAAAAGCAGTAAACATGAATATTTCTGTAAAAAAATCAGTGAATTAACTAACAAAATAGAAAGATGTAAAATATAAAAACATATGCCTAAATGTAGGGAAGAAAAAAGTAAGGAATGGGTTCAAATTTAAACAACCATCAACTTATTATAGACTGCCATGTGCAGAAGAGGTTATATAGAAACCTGATGGTAACCATATATCAAAAAAGACTAATAAATATGCAAAGAATAAAGAGAAAGAAATCCAATTATATTATTAAAGAAAATCAGCAAAACGTGAAGAGAGAAAGACAAGAAAGGATCAGAGAAAATCTTTAGAACCAAGTGCAAAACAAATACTAAAATGACAATAAATATATATCTATCAATAATTACTTTGAATGTTAATAGAGTAAAAGTTCCAATCAAAAGACATAGGGTCACAGAATGGATTAAAAAAAAAAAAAAGAACCATCTACATGCTGCCTACAGGAGACTCATTTTATTTTATTTTATTTTATTATTTTTTTTTAAGATTTTATTTATTTGACAGAGAGAGACAGAGCGAGAGAGGGAACACAAGCAGGGGGAGTGGAAGAGGGAGAAGCAGGCTTCCCGCCGAGCAGAGAGCCCGATGCGGGGCTCGATCCCAGGGCCCCGGGATCATGACCTGAGCCGAAGGCAGACCCTTAACGACTGAGCCACCCAGGCGCCCCAGGAGACTCATTTTAGACCTAAAGACACCTGCAGAATGAAAGTGAGGAAATGGAGAAACATATATCATGCAAATGGATGTGAAAGAAAGCCAAAGGAGCAATACTTCCATTGGACAAAATAGATTTTAAAACAAAGACTCTAATAAGAGATAAAGAGGGACACTATATAAAAATAAAGAGGACAGTCCAACAAGAGCATATAACAATTGTAAATATTTATGCACCCAATATTGGAGCACCCAAATACATAAAACAGTTCATAACAAACATAAAATAAATAACCAATAGTAATACAAAAATAGTAGGGGACTTTACACCACATTTACATCAATGGACAGATCATCTAAGCAGAAAATCAAGGAAACAATGGCTTTGGATGACACACTAGACCACATGGATTTAACAGATATATTTAGGACATTCCATCTTAAAACAATAGAATACACATCCTTTTCAAGTGTACATGGAACATTCTCCAGAATAGATCACATATTAGTTCACAAAACAAGCCTCAACAAATTCAAGAAGATCAAAGTCATACCATGCATCTTTTCTGACCACAATACTATGAAACTAGACAACAACAACGACAAAAACTCTGGAAAGACTGCAAATACATGGAGGTTAAATACATACTATTGAACAATGAATGGGTCAACCAGGAATAATAATAAAAAAAAGTACATGGAAACAATAATAATAAATTAAAAAGTACATGAAAATGAAAACACAATGGTTCAAAACCTTTGGGATGCAGAAAAAGTTGTTCTAAGAGCAAAGTTTATAGTAATACTTGCTTACCTCAAGAAGCAGGAAAAATCTCAAATAAACAGCCTAAACTTACACCTAAAGTAACTAGAAAAAGAAGAGCAAAGAAAACCATATAGTAGAATTAAAGAAATAATAACAAATAGAATTAAAGAAATAATAAACTTTAGAGAAGAAATAAATTATCTAGAAACTAAAAAAAAAAAAAAAAGCCAATAGAACAGATCAGTGAAACCAGGACTTTGTTCTTGAAAAAAATCAATAAGATTGATTAATCTCTAGAAAGACTCCGCAGGAAAAAAGGGAGAAAGGACTCAAATAAACAAATCACAAATGAAAGAGTAGAAATAACAACCAACACCACAGAAAAATACAGTTATAAGAGAATATTTTGAAAAACTATGCCAACAAATTGGACAACCTAGAAGAAATGGATAAATTCCTGGAAACGTATAGCCAATCAACACTGAAATGGGAAGAAATAAGAATTTTGAACAGACTTATAACCAGCAAAGAAATTGAATGATCAATCAAATAATTCTCAACAAACAACACTCCAGGGCCAGATAGCTTCACAGTGGAATTCTACCAAACATTTAAAGAATAATTAATACCTTTCCTTCTCAAACTATTCCCAAAAATAGAAAAGGAAAGAAAACTTCCAAATTCATTCTATGAGGCCAGAATTACCCTGATACCAAAATCACATAAAGATACCACTTAAAAAAAGGGAACTACAGGCCAATATCCCTGATGAACATAGATGCAACGATTCTCAATAAAATACAAGCAAACTGAATCCAACAATACATTAAAAAATCATTCATCATGATCAAGTCGGATTCATTCCTGGGTTGAAAGGGTGGTTCAATATTTGCAAATCAATCAGCGTGATACATCATATCAATAAGAGAAAGGATAAGAACCATATGATCATTTCAATAGATGCAGAAAAAGAATTTGAAAAAGTACAACATCTATTCATGCAAAACAACAACAACAGCAGCAAAGTAGGTTTTGAGGGAACATAGCTCAATGTAATAAAGGTCACATATGAAAAACCCACAGCTAACATCATCTTTAAGAGGGAAAAACTGAGAGCTTTCCCCCTAAGATCAGGAACAAGACAAGAAGTCCATTCTCACTAATTTTTTTTTCAACATAGTACTGGATATCCTAGCCACAATAATCAGAAAACAAAAAGAAATAAACAGCATCCAAATCAGTAAGGAAGAAGTAAAACTCTCATTATTTGCAGATGACATGACACTCTTAAATATGTTGCATTTCTGTATACCAATAATGAAGCAGCAGAAAGAGAAATTAAGAAAGCAATCCTATTTACAATTGCACCAAAAATAATGCTACAATTAGGAATACACCTAAGCAAATAGTTGAAAGACCTGTTCTCTGGAAACTATAAAATAATGATGAAAGAATTTGAAGATGACACCAAGAAATGGAAAGACATTCCATGTTCATAGATTGGAAAAACAAATATTATTAAAATGTCTATTCTACCCAAAACAATCTACACATTTAATGCCATCTCTATCAAAATACAGTATTTTTCACAGAACTTGAACAAACAATCCTAAAATTTGTATGGAATCATAAAAGCCACCAAATAGCCAAAGCAACCTTGGAAGAGAAAAGCAAAGCTGGAGGCAATTGCAGACTTCAAGTTATATTACAAAGCTGCAGCATTCTTTTTTTCATTTTTCTTTTATCACTGTAATATGTAGTTTTTAATAAATAATCATAACAATTGAATTAATAAATAAAATATGTTTTTCCTTAAGGCTGACCTCTGGTATGATATTTCTTCAAAAGCAGAGTTATAATTTGCAAATAATTCTACTTGATAAACTTTTAAAGATAGATTATTTTCTTGCTTTAACTTATCCACATGTGATACGTAATAGATTGATGATTTGTAGTGTCATGCATAGAAATGATTTCTGTAGAACATCTGGGTCATTTCCTTGAGGAGAAATACAGAACAATATTCTCTCTGGCTCTTTCAGGTAACTGATATTTTTAAAAACCTCTGAGCTTTCTAATAGTTCTATTTCATATTAAGTAATTATCATCTATCTGGAATGCTTCAAGATTGTGAACTAGACTGAGGAACACAGGAGATCTGCCATGCCAGTTACTTTGTAAAACTTGGTAGAAAAAGACTCATAGTTATTTGTCTCGGGAATTCACAAATAATGCAGATTGTCTTGATATGCCATTTCCTTTGTGACTGAACACTTTCTCATTAAAATGTAAAAATGCTAATGCAATGGACAATTTAATTTAAGAAGCAGCACTCATAATATTTCATTTATTACTCCAAATTCTTTTTCATCTTAACATGTTCAAAATGTAGTTGAAAAAATTCTAGCACAGTAAACAATTGATACAATCACCCAAATATAAAGCTCTTTTTATTTAAGAGACCCTATTAATTAACTATGAAGACAAATTTTCTCTTTGATTTTCCAAGAAATTCCCTTGTGACCTCTATGCTCTTGATCAAAGACAAAGTATATGGATGACTTAAGAACAAGGTGACCTCCTTTTCTTCTCTTTATTTTAATCATCACACACATCTTTGTGGAAAACCATCAAATAGACCTCATTATTTATTGGATCCCATTGTTATTCTTCTTATTCTAGTTAAATGAGTTACTGGCACTCAGAGGAAGATTAAAAATATTCTGTATAATGTATTTGTTTCTAAGGCAATATGCCAGGTCACTCCTTGAACTCTATAGAAGTTAGTTAATAATAATAAATTATTATTAAGATGTATTTAATGATGTTCTACACCAGCAACTCTATTTCTAAAAAGGACAGAGTCACATTTGTAGCTTTTAATACAGTCAGCTTTTTTTAGAAAAAAAAGATTTAGATTCACATGAGTTGGCTGCTGCTGAGGTAGCAGAATTTAGTTTGTTGAACTTAATCATAATCAGGCTGGGCAGGGTCAGGAAAAAGAAGTGTTAGAGTCTGTTCTTCCTTAGTTAGAAAGCAAAGTGAAATATCCAAGCAAGAAGATATCCATAACAAATGCCAACTTCAAGTAGCAAGGCTTTCACACAGGGATTGTAAGATGGTCTGAGATTAGGAGACATGTTTTATGAAATCAGTGATATCTGAGCTTACTTCTTTGGTTGTGGCAATTTCCCATTATCTGTATTAATGTATTGGGGCTCATACTAAGGGAAATTTTTGAGTTCCTTCTAAAATTGGCTGCTCCTCTCATTTATTTCCAGATTTCAGGGCATTTACACTTTATTGATAATAACTGTGGTTTTTAAATAATAAAGGAAATGGTGAATTAGAAAGCAACTGAAAAGGTAACAATGGCATGCAATATATTTTATTTTTAAATTACTTTGGAATGGATATATTTTTACATATCATTCCAGAGTTAGATATTTATATGATGCATTTGTATTTCCAGAAACACGGGACAAATTTACCTTGATCTATTCTTTTATAAACATATATCTTGTTGGAAGTAAAATTTTAGTCATTTATTTTGTTGAGACCTACACAGACAAAACAGTCTTTTACAAGTATCCTCTTTGGTTTAGGAAACAGACAATGTCCTTTCCTAGTAAAGCCTAAGAAAAGCAAACCTTCTTTTCTAAATTATATATTTTTAACTTGTGTGGCAATTTTCTGTGATTGCAACTGAACAAAGCCTCTCCTTTGAGTGTCTTGTTCAACTATTTATACATTCATTCTGTTCACTAAATAAACATTTGAGTCACTACCATAAGCTTTCAAGCAGGTATGTGCTAACTGCTGGGAAAATAAAGATTAATTATATAGGATCTCAATCATAAAATAGCTCACAGTGGGATGAAGAAGATAGGCAACTAAACAGATAATAGTAATTCATTCTGTTAAATGCAAAGATTAAAAGAAAATTGACTACCGAAAATAGTGGATATGCCAGAAAAAACTTAATAAATCCCCAAATTCTTGAGTAATTTTATAGCATATTACTTCTCCCATAAAATGCAGTGAAGAATAATGATCAGTTTGGCAACAACTCTAGAGCCACTTTTAATAACTACAAAGTTGGATGTTTGCATTATAATACAAGAATCATTTGTATATATTGGAGGCCTGAGTATTGAGAAAATGGTTAGATTAGATTGGGACTTATTGGTGGTTATCTGCTTGTAGTCTTGAGATATAATATGGTTCAAGTAAGCAGTGAATAGTATATAATATTTTATAGATTCATCCATATTACTGTGTGTACCAGTAGTTTGTTCCCTTTTGTTGCTGACGATTATTCCATTGTATTCCATAGAGATAACACAATTTGTTTAACCATTCATCTGTTGATGAATATTTGGATTTAGAGTATTATAAATAAAGCTGTTATAAAAATTCCTGTACAATTCTTTGTGCATGCACATGTTCTTATTTCTCTTGATTAAATACCCAAGAGCATTACAAGAAACTGCCAAACTGCACCATCAGTGGCAGCATTGTTATCATTTGTGGAGAACTCACTTTATGCTGGTCACTATTGTATATGCTAAACACTTTACAAAAATATTTGCACTAAATTCTTGAAACAACTCTAGTTGGTGGGTATCATTCTGTTTATTTTACCAGTGAGGAAACTGAGGATCAGAGAAACAAAGTCATGTGCCTAAGCTTACACAGTTAATAATTGTGAGGTTGAGATTTGATTCCTAGGTGCTCTGACTCTAGAATCTGTATTGCAACAGGAGCATTCAACTAGTGTCATTCCTGGCTTTAGCTTTTGACGTTTTGAAGATTCGTGAGTGAACTTAAATTTTCAATTTTTCTAGATGGTTGCTTGTGAGAACTGGTTATTTGCCAGTTACTGAGCTTAGGGAACTACAATGACTTTGATTTTATCTATCTATCTATCTATCTATCTATCTATTTATTTAATTTATTATCTAATTAGCAGTAACACCAATTAAGTGATTAAGCAACAATATATGCAGCTCAGTATGTCAATTGCTTGTGGTTGATATACATGAAAAGATAATTATAGACCAAATATATATATACAATAATATACATTTAATATAATAAATTAATATATATATTAATTTATTTGACAGAGAGCACAAACACAGGGAGCAGCAGAGGGAGAAGAAGAAGCAGGCTCCCCACTGAGAAGGGAGGCCAACATGGGGCTTGATCCCAGAACCCCTGGATCATGACTTGAGCTGAAGGCAGATGCTTAATTGACTGAGCCATGCAGGCACCCTGGCCAAATATTGAAGTTAAACAAATTAAAGAGGGGAATTCAAACTTGGAAGTGGTTTACAACTTTGACATGAATGAAGCTACTAATGCAAGCAAATGGTGAAACTTTTTAATAAATGTTAAATCTAGTATATATATATGGTAATTTGGTGGCCCATGATTAAATTTTTATTTTCTACTAAGGCCCAAAGAAGGCCAAGAGCTTTTTTTCTCAAAAGGGAAGTAGTTATCCACAGAAAATGACAAGGATTTTTTCCTAAATCCTCAGAGTCTATTCTGCAATTTACCTATAGGAGCTTGCTGGAGGCTCCTAAAAGCCTCTCTACCACCGACACTTCAAGCACCATTGGATCTGAGCAGTCATATGGCCCAAGTGACAGAGAAGCTTGCATAGCAGCCTGGACCTATTACAGAGCATTCTCTTATTCTGGACTCCACACCAAGCTAGCAGGTTTTAGGGTCATTCAGTAAATGAACTTGACAAATACACCTAAATGAGGACAGTTGCCATCAAAATCCAAAAGGCCCACTAAGCATTGCTCCTCTTTTCTGGTTGTAGGAGAGTCAGATGCAATAACTTAATTTTAACTTTAGAAGGGATATCTTGACATGCTCCACACCACTGGACCCCTAGAAATTTTACTGATGTAGAAAGACCCTGAATTTCATGGGATTTATATCCTACCTCTGACACGATAACATCTTAACAATGAGACTAGAGTAGTTGCTATTTTTACTCCCCAGGTCCCATCAGCAAAATCCTGAGGCAATGGACCACTGTTATATCTTGTGGAAGAGAAAGGCAATCAAGATCCTCATGAACTAAATTATTACATATTGCTGGATAGTTGATATACCCTTTCAGTAAGACAGAAAGATGCATTTCTGGCTTTGCCCCCTGAATGAAAACAGCTTATGCTGATCTTTATTAGAAGAGATGGAGAAAAAGGCATATGTCAGATCAGTAGCTGCATAGAAGGTAATAGGGAATGTAATAATTAGCTTAAGTAATGAAACCATATCTGATATAACAGCTGCAATTGGAGTCACCACCCAGTTAAGCTTATAGTAATCCATGGTTATTCTCCAAGATCTACCTGTCTTCTGCACAGGCCAAATAAGCAAGTAAAATGGAGATGTGGTGGGAATCACCATTCCTGCATCTTTCAGGTCATTGATGATATTACTAATGTCATCAGTCCCTCCAGGAATGCAGTTTTGCATTTGGTTTACTATTTAGCTAGGTAGAAGCAGTTCTGGTGCCTTCTATTTGGCTTTTCCCACCATAATATCCTTCACTCCACAGGCCAGGGAACCAGTGTGGGGAATATGTCAGATGTTGGATATATCTAATTCAATTGTTCAGTTTGGAGCTAGGTAAATTACCAGAGGGTGGATTCAGGGAACCACTGGACCCACTGCGAGATGAACATGAGCTAAAATTCTATTGATTATCCGACTTCCACAAGTCCCTACTCTATTGGTGGACCACAATGACATTTTGAGTCTCTTGGAATTTAGAGCCATTGTCCAGCAGTTCCTGAAAGGTCTGATGAGTCCCTTTTCCCCTATGCAGTCTTATCTTAGTAAATAGTCATAGATACCTTTGTCGGATGTTGAGAGAAAAAAGATTAAGAAAATAAATTTTGTCAATGTACTGGGGCCTTTCTTCAAGGTAACCCAGTCTCCCCTTTATTCAAGGGCTTTTAGGTATGTATATTGTCTCATATCTGGGAATTGTTTGAGGGGCCATAACTGTGTTTACGATTCAAGTTATGCTTTTGTTCACTTGACCTAGAATTTTTCTACTTATAAGATCAAGTAATAATTTAGTAGGTTTCCTATCTATTTAACTTTTATGAACATCATGATCAACTAACCAATGCCACAGTTCTGTGCAAATCAGACAGTTCTGATCACTGTTTTGACTCCACTGCCTAATATGGTAACCATATCACATTGCCTTTGGTGACTGAGTGCCACCACTTGGCCCTACCACCATGGGATTTGATTACTCCCATTACATTTAAGTTTCCCAGTTCAGTGACTGCAGTTCCCACTGCAAGATCTGGCCTACAGAGATGAACAATCACAGCACTTTTTAAGGATGCTGAGGATACTTTCGCAAATATATTTCTCACAGTTATGGTGAAATGTGTGTCATATGGGTCCTCCTAATATGGATGAATAGTTCTCACATGACAAATTCACTCTAACATTCCAATATCCCCATGACTTTGAGTCTCTTCCCCTATACTAAACTAAGGCAGGTCTGGCACTTCCAACTCATTCTTAGTGGGACATCTTTTGATCCATGATTCAGGCAACTAACCCCCAAAAACTGTTAGAGCTCTTCTAACTCCTTGTGTTACAACATTAAATGCAGAATCTCTGCTTAGTGAACATATATCAATAAATTTGGTCTGATACAACTTTATTTTTCTTCCACCATTATCTTACTTCCTTAGGATCCATTCCCACATGGTCCCGAGATTTATGTCATATAAAATAAAAAATTCAAATAGTTCTTTTGGAGCATAGCACAACTTCTCATGGGTCATATTTTATACCTCACCTTTAGGGTCCTGCTGGAAATTGAGTCTAGTTATAACTCTGGAAGCAAAGAGGGGTAGTATGGGTGGGCCTTGAGAAGTATCAGCATTGTTTTGTAGGGCAACAAACTCCACTAGAGGTGCTTCCACTAGCAAGGAAAACTCATCAGAATTTAGGGACTCAATATTCCCAACTTCATAAGTATCCTTTTACCTGTCTGCATTTCAACTTTTAGGACACCATTCCTTGCCAATCAATGCCCTCACTGAAATCATAATCATCCTATGAGGCTGGGAATTCAAATTGTGTTGTAATTCAGTCAGATGCAGGATGAAATTCTGGGGTTGATTTTCAGCAGTATAACCCCTGTGACTACAGAAGATATATCTTTTATTTTTTATATGTTTTTAAAGTTTTTATTTATTTATTTGAAAGAGAGAGAGAGTGCACATGAGTCGGGGGGATGAAGAACAGAGTGGGAGGAAGCAGACTTTTCGCTGAGCAGGGAGCCTGATGCAGAGTTCAATCTCAGGACTCTGAGATCATGACCTGAGCCGAAGGCAGATGCTTAACCAACTGAACCACCCAGGCGCCCCTGAGATATCTCCTTTAAAGCACATATAGAATATTTCAGATCATCTGTGTGGCATTTGATCTGGGAATTCATATCCTTGAGCTTTTTTTCCCTCACTTTGTCCAGAGACATTAAGAGCAATTAGCCAATCTCATTATATTTATTATTTAGTTAAAGCTATTCAAAAGTATTATGTACATAGTCACATAGCTTCTTATTGTAAGTGGTTGATTAGGATTATCCAATGGTGATATTTTGCATATCTACATTACTAGATCACACCATAGACTATCAGTGCTCTCTTTATTACAGGAGTGGTCATTAACATCTATACATGTACTCAGATTAGAGAGCCAATTCCAAAGCCAATTCAGAAAGCTCATCCTTAAAATTCTGTTGTCCTTGAACCACTCTCAGTACTAAAACTGTATTATTCAGGAGCTGAGGGACTATCAGTTCAATTTTTGAGGAACTGAATCCTGTCAAGAACTATGTAAGTGGGCTTGGAAGTATATCTTTGCTTAATCAAGTTTTCATATGAGAATGGAGCCCTTGCTAACACCTTGCTTGCAGTCTTGTGACATACTCTAAAGCAAAATACCCAGCTACATGGTGCTTAGATTCCTAAACCATGATTATTGCAAGAGAAAGAAAGTGTGTTTTTTTAAGCCACTAAGTTTTAGGGTATTTTTTATTTTTAATGCAACAAGAGGTAACTAATGCAAGGCCATATGCCAATATGCAGTCTGGAATTCACATTATTTGTCTGAAAAAACTTAAATAGAGAATTCATTCTGAATAAATCCAAGCTTGATACTGTATCATGAAACTGGTAGAAAAAAATGCAAATTTCCTCCAGAGGAACACAACTTCAACACAGGGCTCAAAAAGACAGATGAAGCTGTAAGAAACATGAACTTATAGATAAAACAGAATATCCTAAAAGGAAATAAACCTTATGAATTATTGTAATCAGAAAAAAAAATGGAATAGAATCAGACCTACCAAGATTTGACAGAAGGTTTTATTAGATATTGTAAATAAAGTCAGTATGCTAAATATGTTTTAAGAAGATAAAGCCTTGAAAATACTAACAAAAGTCAAATGTGGATGACTATAATGCTTACTGATAAGATTTTAAAAACTAATAAAACTTCTAGAACTGAAGATTTTAATTGCTAAAATAAAATATCAACAAGCTGGTCAAATATCAGATTAGATACATCTGAAAATATAATCAGTAACCTGGAAAGTAGAACAAAGAAATTAGTCAGAAAGCAGAACATAGAATCAAAGAGGTTAAAAAATAATATGAAAGCAAATTTAAAAGATGTATATATGTAGAATGAATAATAAGATTCAGTATAGATTGAAAGGCGATGCAAAAAAGAGAGACAATGAAGATTTGGGTAGGAGCAATATATTAAGAGCTAAATGTTGAAAAATTACCCAAATAATTATGACAGAAAAATAGTAATAAATGGCAAGAGGAAAGGAAATATTACTTTCAAAGTTTTGAGGAAAAATAACTACTAAACAATAATTTTATATGTAACAAAAAAAACCACAATAATTAAGTCACCTAAAAACATTTTACAGGCAAACAAAAAAGTAATTATGATGCACAAATTTTCACTAAAATAACTATTAAAAGATGTATTTCAGGTGGATAAAAATTGAACCAAATAGTATTAGGGTGTAAGAAGCGATGGTGTGCAAAGAAATTAATAAACATGAGTTGATTTGACTGTGCACTGCCTATACAAGATGAATAATGATAAGGACTAGGTATAAATGGTTAATAAAATAGGGGAAATAAAATTCTAGGCCATAAATTTGCATTATTTTTGCACAGAATTGAACAAGTACATAGTGAAAATGTCTGTATGTTTTTCTCCAATAAATGTCAAGGTTTCTCATAACCAGAGTGATTGGTTCTGGGATTCTTACCACTCCTAGTCGCTCCTGGCTTCCCTGAACATTTACAGTGTTGATATCTCAAGACATTTATATAGATTTCCCACCATACCATATGCCAAGTACAAAATTTGGGAATCTCCATTCTAGACAAAAATAACCAACAGGACGGGGGTGGAGGGTACCTGGATTTAAATTCTATTGTACTTTTATTGTAAAAGTGATTGTCAGGGTGCCTGGGTAGCTCAGTCAGTTAGGCATCTGACTCTTGATTTCAGCTTAGGTCATGATCTCAGGGTCTTGAGATCAAGCCCCAGGTCAGGCTTTGTGCTCAGCATGGAGTCTCCTTGAAATTCTTTCCCCCTTTTTTCTGCCCCTCACCTACCTCTCTCTAAATAAAATCTTTAAAAGTGATGGTCAATACATTTAATATATTTAGACTTAACTAAATATCCTAGTTAAAACTAAAAGTAATAATCAAAAAATTAAAATAGAATGCAGAACATTTAAATGGATAAAGTAAAATTAAAAAAAAAACACCTCAATCAATTAAGTATTAGACAAGAGGAGAAGGTAAATTAAATCAATGCTTGGTAACAGATCAGTAATCATAATAAATAATGGTAGATCAAACTCAACTAAAAAGGATAAAATGTCAAACTGGATTTTTATTTATTTGTTTGTTTGTTTGTTTGTTTGTTTATTTATTTATTTATTTATTATATTCTGTTAGTCACCATACAGCACTTCATTTGTTCCTGATGTAGTGTCCACGATTCATCGTTTGTGCACAACACCCAGTACTCCTTACAATATGTGCCCTCTTTAATACCCATCACCTGGTTTACCCATCCCCCAACCCCCTCCCCTCTGAACCCCTCACTTTGTTTCCCAGAGTCCATAGTCTCTCATGGTTCACCTCCCCCTCTGATTTCGCCCCCTTCATTTTTCTCTTCCTTTTCCTAATGTCCTCCATGCTATTCCTTATGTTCCACATATGAGTGAAACCATATGATAATTGTCGTTCTCTACTGACTTTTTCACTTAGCATAATCCCCTCCAATTCCATGTGTGTCGATGCAAATGGTAGGTATTCATCCTTTCTGAAGGCTGAGTACTATTCCATTGTATATATGGACCACATTTTCTTTATCCATTTGTTTGTTGAAGGGCATCTCAGCTCCTTCCATAGTTTGACTATTGTGGATATTGCTACTATGAACATTGGGGTGCATGTGCCCCTTCTTTTCACTACATCTGTATCTTTGGGATAAATACCCAGTAGTGCAATTGCTGGGTCATAGGGTAGCTCTAGTTTTAACTTTTTGAGGACCCTCTACACTGTTTCCAAACAACTTGCATTCCTACCAACAGTGTAAGAGGGTTCCCCTTTCTCCACATCCTCGACAACATTTGTTGTTTCTTGCCTTGTCAATTTTTGCCATTCTAACTGGTGTAAGGTGGTATCTCAATATGGTTTTGATTTGAATTTCCCTGATGACTAATGATGTTGATTTTTTCATGTGTCTGTTAGCCATTCGTATGTCTTTTTTGGAGAAGTGTCTGTTAATGTCTTCTGCCCATTTTTTGACTTGATTATTTGTTTTTTGGGTGTTGAGTTTGAGAAGTTCTTTATAGATCTTGGATACCAGCCCTTTATATGAACTGTCATTTGAAAATATCTTCTCCCATTCCGTAGGTTGCCTCTTTGTTTAGTTTACTGCTCCTTGGCTGTGCAGAATCTTTTTATCTTGATGAAGTCCCAAAAGTTCATTTTCACTTTTGTTTCCCTTACCTTAGGAGACATGTATTGAAAGAAGTTGCTGTGGTCAATGTCGAAGACGTTACTGCCTATGTTCTCCTCTAGGATTTTGATGGATGCCTGTCTCACACTGAGGTCTTTCATCCATTTAGGATTTATCTTTGTGAATGGTATAAGAGGGTGGTCGAGTTTCATTCTTCTGTATATAGCTGTCTAATTTTCCCAACACCATTTATTGAAGAAACTTTTTTTCCACTGGGCTCTCTAATCTGTTCCGTTGACCTATGTCTCTGTTTTTATGCCAGTACCATGCTGTCTTGGTGATCACAGCTTTGTAATATAGCTTAAAATCAGGCAACGTGATGCCCTCAGCTTTGTTTTTCTTTTTCAACATTTCCTTGGCGATTCAGGGTCTTTTCTGGTTCCATACAAATTTTAGGATTGTTTGTTCCAGCTCTTTGAAAAATGCCATTGGTATTTTGATTGGGATGGTGCAGAAAATGTATTTGACAAAATACAGCATCCTTTCCTGATTAAAACTCTTCAGAGTATAGGGATAGAGGGAACATTCCTCAAGTTCATAAAAAGCTATCTATGAAAAGCTCACAGCAAATATCAATCTTAATGGGAAAAGTTGAGAGCCTTTCCCTTAAGATCAGGAACACAACAAAGATGCCCACTCTCCCCACTATTGTTCAATATATTACTAGAATTCCTAGCATCAGCAATCAGACAACAAAAAGAAACAAAAAGTATTCAAATTGGCAGAGAAGAAGTCAAACTCTGTCTCTTCACAGATGACATGATACTTCATGTGGAAAACCCAAAAGCCTCCACCCCCAAATTACTAGAACTCATACAGCAATTCACTAATGTGGCAGGATACAAAATCAAATGCACAGAAATCAGTTGCTTTCCTACACACTGACAATGTAACTGTAGAAAAAGAAATTAGGGAATCAATTCCATTTACAATAGCACCAAAAACCATAAGATACCTTGAAATAAACCTAACCAAAGAGATGAAGGATCTATACTCTAGGAACTACAGAACACTCAGGAAAGAAATTGAAGAAGACACACAAAGTTGGAAAAACATTCCATGCTCATGGATTGGAAGAATAAACATTGTTAAAATGTCTATGCTGCCTAGAGCAATCTATACTTTCCAACTGGATTTTAAAAACTATATACATTCATTAAAACACATTTACTTTTTGAGACCATAGAAATATTGAAAGAAAATAATATCAAAGTTACATAAAAAGTATGTAACAAATACAAAAAAAAAATGGGGTCCTGTCGTTAATACCAGATAAAACAGACATGAAGGAAAAACACACTATTAAAAAAAAAAAAGCACTATTCTTATGTTGGCCATTACTTAATGCTAAGAAGCATAATCTTCAAAGAAGCATAATCTTCAAACAAGTTATTAAAATTGTGAGCCTGCTATATCAAATGATGTAGACTTAAAATACATAAAGATAAATTTGATTATAAAATGAAATTATAAATCTGCAAATATTTTATGATGATTAAAGACAAATTTTCCATTAATTGATCCATCAGTCAAAAAGGGTAAGGTTTATAGAAGACACAATTAATAAAATAAAAATTAATCTAATTAGTATATGTAGAAACTGCAACCCCTATTTGCAGAATTCATGTTTATTTAGAATTCATAGAAAACTTACACAAATGACAATGAAATTATCCATAGAACAAATCAAATGTAAACCAAAGAGTTTTTACTATATGGACAACACCACATTCTTCCACAACCGTACAATAAATTAGAAACTGATAACAAAAATGTAGGTGAAATTTCCACACATTCAAAAATTTAAACCTCTCTTCTAAGTAAAACACAGGATGAAAAAAATAATGAAGAAATTTTTGAATATTCAAAACTAAACTATAATTAAAATACTATATGTAAAATCTGATAGAGAATATATTATTAGATGTATGTTAGTAAAGAAAAAAGCAAGGATTTAAATGTTTAATTTAATAATTGAGAAAAAATGATGACGTAAACCACAAAGATGAAGATGAAGTGTTGTAATAATATCTTAAAGCACTAAAGTTTATAAATAATTACTAAAGTAGCTACAAAATGTATTTTTATTAACAAAGATTAAAAATGTATACTAATTTTTGAAAACAAATGAAATAATACATAGTTAATATAAAATATAAAAGAAGATATTACAGTAGTTAGATTTTTAAAAAGAACACTGTGAACAACTGTATGTCAATACATTCAATAAAGCATATGTAATGAAATATTATCTAGAAAAATGTAATTTAATGAAACTGATCAAAGAAACTTAAATCAATGTATGGCTGAATAAGTTCCTACCAGGATGATCTTACATTAGTTAACAACTATATATGTGGACAAAATAATACAAAGAAGTTAAGACACTAGTGAATGAATAGGCAGGAAGACTCTGAAAGAAAGTTGATACTTGAATTAAAATGATGGGATTATCATCATGGTGTAACAGAGAGTGTATTTGTCATCCTCCTGAAATAACAACAAAATATGGATACAATTTATTAAACAACAGCTTTTAAGACACTTGATATCAGGCAGGAGAGGGCCTGGTCTATACAAGTTGAGCTATATAATTGTACCAGCTTACTCGATACAGTTTCCAGGATGTGGCTCAGGGAAAGGGAAGCCAGAACAAATCCAATGAACCCCTGCATTGAGGAGTTGGGGCACAAAAGGGCCTAGAGTTTGCAGGATAGAATTTAAGAAATGAGAGTGTAGCACAAAGAACTCCAGATCTCTGAAGAAGGTCCCATTCAGTTATTCATCTGAGTACTCATGAGCACATGCTTGTGAAGAAATGATCCAAGACGAGAAGCGAATCACACAAAAGGATTAAATGAAACAGAGTTCAGCACTCATACAGGGCCAGGAAAATTGCCTGTTCCTATCAGCAAAACTGGAAAGCTTCATGATCCATGGCTCACTAGGTAGAGTACAAAGAATGGTCTTGTCTCTGTAGGGGAAAAATACTTAGCCCAAGACTGAGCACTGCCCTGGTTTTGCCTAATAAATCTTCAAAGCAAGTTTTGAAGGATTAAATTATTCTCAAGTAACTTAACTATGTCCCAGAAAAAAAAAAAAAGATGAAGATTATTTAATGTTAAATAAAAATTTCCAGAACCCCAAAAATTACATCTACAATAGTGGAATGCAATTAAAAAAAATACCAGGTATGGCAAGAAGCAGGAAGGTAAATCATAAATGAGAACAGAAATAAATAAACAGAAACCAATCTAGAAATGACAGGGTTTAAGAGTAGCAGATAAGGACATAAAGATTATTATAACTGCATTGCTTTAAAAAGTTAGAGACATGAACGATAAAAAGAAATAAATCAAACTTACAAAGATGAAAACTATAAATATGCTATGCAAATACACCACAGAAAGAAAGATTAGTGAATGTGGAAACATCTCAGTGCAAATTATGCATATAAAACAGAAGGAAAGATAATCAAACTAGAAAATATACAGAAAAATCAGTAATCTGTGGGGTAATGTCAAGCAGCAAATTATGTGTATAATTAGAGTCACCAAAGACAAAAGGAAGACATATATCATAAAAAAGTTATTGAAGGGGCTCCTGGGTGGCTCAGTCATTAAGCGTCTGCCTTCGGCTCAGGTCATAATCCCAGGGTCCTGGGGTCGAATCCCACATTGGGCTCCCTGCTCGGCAGGAAGCCTGCTTCTCGCTCTCCCACTCCCCCTGCTTGTGTTCCTGCTCTCGCTATCTCTCTCTCTGTCAAATTAATAAATAAAATCTTAAAAAAAAAGTTATTGAAGAAATAATGGTTGGGGCGCCTGGGTGGCTCAGATGGTTAAGTGTCTGCCTTCGGCTCAGGTCATGATCTCAGCTTCTTGGGATCGATCCCCGCATCAGGCTCCCTACTCAGCGGGAAGCCTGCTTCTCTCTCTCCCTCTACTACTCCTCCCTGCTTGTACTCTCTCACTCTCTCTGTCAAATAAATAAATAAAATCTTAAAAAAAAAAGAAATAATGGTTGAAAAATTTCCAAATTTCATGAAAATAATAAACCCACAGATCTAAGCAGCTTGATGAACACCTGCAGTCAGTTAAAGGATTTGGGGTTTCCTTAAGGAAAAGACATAAAGAAGAGGTGGCAGTAGCCCACAATATTTACTTGAGTAGCACTTTGACAGGAAGGCATGTGAGAATAAGTCTCTCACAGCTGGAGACTTTCCATAGACTTCTGTGTCATCACTCAGAAGGGGAAGAAGGCAACTCCCAGAGAAAAGGGAATCAGAAAGAGGGCTTGAGGGCGCCTGGGTGGCTCAGTTGGTTAAGCGACTGCCTTCGGCTCAGGTCATGATCCTGGAGTCCCTGGATCGAGTCCCGCATCGGGCTCCCTGCTCGGCGGGGAGCCTGCTTCTCCCTCTCCCACTCCCCCCTGCTTGTGTTCACTCTCTCGCTGTGTCTTTCTCTGTCAAATAAATAAATAAAATCTTTAAAAAAAAAAAAAAGAAAGAAAGAGGGCTTGAATATCTAGGTGATGTCACTCAGCTGTGTAGCAGGGAGTCTTGGTCAAGAATTCTGAAGGGCAGCAGTGGCTTGGGGTCTTTTATAGCCCCCAAATCTGGCTAGCAGATGTTGAATACAGTTAAATGCTGTGAGTTGAAGTCTAGATTTTCTCGGGGGGGGGGGGTTGTCTATTTTGTTTAATGTTAATTTCTATTGAAAATAAGAAATTAAACTGTTTTTAAAAGATTTATTTATTTATTAGAGAGAGAGGGAGAGTGAGTCGGTAGGGGGAGGGGCAGAGGGAGAAAATCTTCAAGCCGACTCCCTGCTGAGCATGGAGCCCAGCATGGGGCTCTATTTCAAGACCCATGAGATCATGACCTGAGCCCAAACCAAAAGTCCAGTGCTCAACCAACTGAGCCATCCAGGCGCTCCAGAAATTTAACTATTTTAATGTGGTAACAATGCAAGTCATATTCTCCTTTTCCCCAGGGCCTGCTGTGTTTTTTAGTCAATAAAAGTTGTGGTATTCCATTTGTTTTGAGACTTTTACAAACTATTTTTACAAAGACTATTTCTTATTTTGTGTAATCACTGAAATCTCTGTTCTTTTAGCTCATGTTCAGGGAATATTTTAGTAGAGATTTCCTTGAATGCCAGGAGTTATAAGAAACAGAAGGAATCAAACAACAACAAAAAAGAGAAAAGCAAACAAACAAAATCAATCACACAAAAACACCCAATCACATCTCCCAGTCTGCAGATTGCCTCAGTTCTGTGGCCCAACACGAAAGCTTAATGTCTTCTTAGGTCTTTTTGAATATGTATCTTGCCTGAAAATACATAGAACTTTATACATTTTCCCACACATATGATTTCTTTTGAACATCCTAATTTCCTAAAGTCTCACTCTAGTTTCTTTTCCAGACATTAGATAGTCTATTGTACATCTCTGCCCATAACCTCTTGCCTCGGGTACTATGGATCTATAGTCACCTTGCAGCTTTTAAAAGAAGTACTTGCTGCTTTTCCCCCTGTGTTCTGAGTTTGGAGAAACAGTGATGAGTGCCTTACTTCAGGTATCACCTAAAAATGTTAGAACAAACATACACAATAATTTGCAAATAAGGTCTACCTGCTCCTTCTGGTTTAAGGGTGAGATCTGGGAACTGGACTGCTACCACTTCAAAACTAAAAATATCTCTACACCAGAAGAATGTGGGAAGTCAGGTAACTACAACTAACTTATTCCATCCTTTTGAAGATTTTTTTTTTTTCTAATTGGGTGCTCACTTGGTTTCTGTAAACCTTTGACTGTTTTCCAGAGCTCTAAAAAAGATGGTTTGGAGAGTCCTACTTTTTTGTTTTGTTTTGTTTCCTGTAGGGGAATGAGAGATTGGGCCTTTCTAGTCCTGCATTTTTCTGACTGCTTTTACTTTTATTGTTTGCCAGATTTGTAGTGAAATACCACATTCTCTCATGTTTTGGTCTTTCTTTCTTTTAAGGGTGTATATGTTTTATTACACTTTTCAAAGAACAATATTTTTGTCTTTACTAATTTTTGATATTGTTTCCTATTTCATTGGTTTCTGATTGTATTTTATTATTCCTTTCCATCTCCTTACTTTGGATTTATTTGAAATTATTTTCATAGTTTCTTAAATTAGGGACTTAGATAATTTGTTTTAGACACTTAAAATTTTCCTGTATATCCATTTTTGTTGTCATTATCATTCCTTTAAATATAATGTTGTTTACCTAAAGAAAATGAAAACATGAATTCAAAAATATGTGTGCACCCTTATGTTTATTACAGCATTATTTACAATACCACAACGTGGAAGCAACCCAAGTGTCCATCCGTAGAGGAATTGATAAAGAATATATATAATGGAATGTCACTCAGCCATAAAAAAATAATAAGATCTTGTCATTTGCAACAACATGGATGGACCCACAGGGTATAATGCTAAGTGAAATAAGTCAGACAGAGAAAGACAAATACCATATGATTTCACTTATATGTGAAATTAAAAAAAATGAATAAGCAAACAAAAAGCAGAATCAGATCTATAAATACAGAGAACAAACCGATAGTTGCCAGAGGGAAGAGGGTAAGGGAATGGCTAAATGGGTGAAGGGGAGTGGGATATACAGGCTTCCAGCTGTGAAAGGAATACATTATGGGAATAAAAGGTACAGCATAGGGACTATAGTCAATGATAATTTAAGTGTTGTATAGTGACAGATGATAGCTATACTTGTGGTGAACACAGCACAATATATAAAGATGCTGAATCACTATGTTTTACACCTGAAACTAATGTAACATTGTGTGTCAACTACACTGAAATAAAAACATTTAAAAATAAATATAATATTGTATGTCAACTGTATTTCAATTAAAAATAAAAATTTACAGCGCTGTGAATTGTGTAAGACTGTTGAATCACAGACCTGTACCTCTGAAACAAATAATACATTATATGTTACAAAAAAAAAAAAGAAGAAGATAGCAGGAAGGGAAAAATGAAGGGGGGGAAATCGGAGGGGGAGATGAACCATGAGAGACTATAGACTCTGAGAAACAAACTGAGGGTTCTAGAGGGGAGGGGGGTAGGGGGATGGGTTAGCCTGGTGATGGGTATTAAAGAAGGCACGTACTGCATGGAGCACTCGGTGTTATACGCAAACAATGAATCATGGAATACTACATCAAAAACTAATGATGTAATGTATGGTGATTAACATAACATAATAAAAAATAAATAAATAAAAAATATTAAAAAATAAAAATTTAAAAATACATAAACAAAATTTCTAATTTCCCTTGTGATTACTCACTTCATGTATGGGTTATTTAGAAGTATGTTGCTTAGGGGTGCCTGGGTTGCTCAGTTGGTTAAGCGACTGCCTTCGGCTCAGGTCATGATCCTGGAGTCCCAGGATCAAGTCCTGCATTGGACTCCCTGCTCAGCAGGGAGTCTGCTTCTCCCTCTGACCCTCCCCCTCTCATGCTCTCTCTCTCTATTTCATTCTCTCTCTCAAATAAATAAATAAAATCTTAAAAAAAAAAGAAGTATGTTGCTTACTTTTTTGGGTTTGTTTATTTCCAGATTTTTTTTTTTTTTTTTGCTCCTGGTGTCAGATTAAATTTCATTGTAATCAGATTATACACTATAATTTCAATACTTTTAAATTTACTAAAACTTGTTTTATGGCCCTGTAAATAGTCTATCTTGGTCAATATCCCTTGTTCTCTAGAATAGAATGTATACTCAGGGTTTGTTGGTGTAGAACTTTATTGTTACTTAGGTCAGTTTTGAGTGTTGTTCAATATTCTATATCCTTAATCAATTTTTGTCTCCTTATCCATCAGTTACTGAGAGAGGGATGCTAAATACATCAACTATGATTGTAGATTTGTCCAGTGCTCCTTTCACTTCTGTCAGTTTTTCCTTCATGCATTTAGAAACTCTAAAATTATGTGCATGCCCAAGAGAGATCATTATCTTTTCTTAATGACCATTTATGTCATCATGATGTATTCCTATTTCTGTCTGGTAATGTTCCTTGTTCTGAAGTCTAATTTATCTGATATTAATACAACCTCATTCAGATTCTTATACTTGCGGTATGCATAGTGTATCTTTTCCCACTCACTCTTTTACTTACACCCTGTGTTTTTACATTATCTTTCTTGTAAAATTTAGTTGTTATGTTTTTTATTCAGTCATACAGTCTGTGACTTTTAAATGAAATGTTTTATTCATTTTTTTAAACATAAGCATTGTTTTCTTTGGTATTAAACCTATGATTTTGATATTTATTTTTTGCTTGCTAATTTTTTTGTTTTCTTTTTAACTTTTGAGGTCATTTTAAACTTAATCATACACTTGCAGAAATAGTACAAAGAAATCCTATATACTCTTCACCCATCTTCCCTTATTAAAACTAAGAAATGAGCATTAGTATACTATGAACTATATTAACATATTTCATTTGGGTTTTACTTGTTTCCCCTAATGTATTTTTTTGTTATACTTGTCATGATTCTTTGACACTTACGAAGAATATTGTTCAGTTATTTTGTAGAATGGTCCTTAATTTGTGTCTGCCTGATGTTTTTCCTTGATTAAGCTGATGTAATGCATTATTGTTATTATTGGTAAGAATATAGAGGTAACATGCCCTTCTCTGTTCATACTATTAGGCATTGTATGATTTCAATATGTCTTATTATAAGGGATGTTAACCTTGATCCCTTGGTTTGCATGGTGTTGGTCATTTTCTCTTTTGCAATTAGCAAATATTTGGGGGTAAGTGATTAAGGTAATGGGAATATCTTGTTTCTTCTAAAATTTTGCCCACCAAATTTATCCTTTGGTACGTCTTGTCTCAGCAATTATTAATAATGTGTTCTAATGGTGAACTTCTATTTCCATTATCCCTCATTTTTTAATTTTTATTTTTTTTAAAGATTTTATTTATTCATTTGAGAGAGAGAGTGAGCGAGAGAGAGAGCACAGCAGGAGGAGAGGCAGAGGGAGAGAGAGAAGCAGACTCCCCACTGAGCTGGGAGTCTGACGCAGGGCTCTATCCCAGGACCCTGGGATCATGACCTGAGCCGAAGGCAGATGCTTAACTAACTGAGCCACCAGGCACCCCCATTATCCCTTTTATATATTACTTGGAATTCTTCTGTAATAGGAGTTGTCCCTTCTTCCTCAATTATTTAGTTATATCATCATGACCTCATGAATACTGATTTTATTTGCGAGGGGTTATAATCTAAGTATATTGTTATTTATTTTGTTGCTCAAGTTTTTTTTTTTTTTAATTGTTGGGTATTTGTGAGCCCTTTTCAGGTTGGCTTTGGTTTCTTTTTGATATAACTTTATTAATATTTGGTTTTAGCACATATTCATTTCTAGAATCACAAAAGTCCTCAAATTCAGTTTGTATATTCCCTGCTTGGAGTCAACTTCTCCAAAGGACCTTATGCCCTTTAGTGACAAATTATATTTAGAAGCTAATATCTGGTTGCTATCTATGCTCATTGCTACTGAAGAGTCACTGCTTCTAGTCATCTTCTGTGGATGGAGTTAGAAATATATGTATTTTTTTAAAGATTTTATTTATTTATTTGACAGAGAGAGAGAGATAGCAAGAGCAGGAACACAAGCAGGGAGAGTAAGAGAGGGAGAAGCAGGCTTCCTGCCAAGCAGGGAGTCCAATGTGGGGCTCGATCCCAAGACATTGGGATCCCAGCCAAAGGCAGATGCTTAACAACTAAGCCACCCAGGCACCCCAGAAAATATATGTATTAATACTATCTAATCCATACACATACATCTTTTTTTTTAATTTCTGTATCTATCTATGTGTTTACCTCTCACTCTAATCTAACACTACCAGTTTCCTTCTAGCCAACTCCCTTTTGTATTGGTAATTTCTTTCTCCAACAGTAAGAAAACTGGCTCTTATCTTCACTACATTTACCTATTTTTTCAATGCTGGAATACAAATAAAATAGTGTTAGTATTGTTTGTTCATACTCTGTTAGAAAAAAAAAATTAGCAACTAGTGTACAGTGTCTGTATAATTATTTTCATATAACCTTGCCTTATTTAATCTAAAATACTGTTTTCCAAGGTTCCTTAAGCCATCTCCTTCCTCTCCATACCCTTAGTGTAATTATGTGTATCATTTTTATATAGATTCATTTGTCACAGTCTGCATTCATCCTGGAATCTTACCACATTCTGAGAGATTTTTAAATTTTTTCATATAGTAAATTTCACTCTTTATTGTGTACAAATCTATGGGTTTTGACAAATATATAGAATACATACCATCACAATTCCTTACAGAATGTTTTTTTCACCCCCCAAATTTCCACAAGCTCTACCTTTGTAGTCTCACTTTTCACCATCCCTCCAACCCTGGCAAACAATAAACTGTTGTTTTCCATCCCTATGTTTTCCCTTTTTCAAAATGTCATATTAATAGAAACATATCACATATAGACTTTCGGATCTGGCTACTTCTTTTTAGCAAAATGCATTTAAGATTTATCCAAGTTTGGGCACCTGGGTGCCTCAGTCGTTACGCGTTTGTCTTGGGCTCAGGTCATGATCACAGGGTCCTGGGGTCAAGCCCCGCATCAGGCTCCCTGCTCCGTGGTGGGCCTGCTTCTCTCTCTCCCATTCCCTCTTCTTGTGTTCCCTCTCTTGCTGTGTCTCTCTCTGTCAAAATAAAATAAAAAATAAAATATTTAAAAAGAAAAGATTTATCCAAGTTGATGAATTACTGGTTTGCTTATTTTTCTTGCTGAGGAATACTCTAGTGTATGTATGTAACACAGTTTATCCATTCACCTTTGAAAGCAACTGAGGTCTTTCAGTTTTGGACAATTTTTGAATTAAACTTCTATATTCATGCTCCAAATTCTGTCTGAATGTAATTTACATTTCTCTTGGATAAATACATAGGATTTGGATTGCTACACATATGGTATGTGGTTATTTAACTTCATAAGAAACTGCCAAACTGTTTTCTAAAATGTTTATAACATTTTACATTCCCACCAGGAACATTGGAGAATTCCAGGTGTTTTACATCCTCTCCAGCACTTGGTATTTTTAGTTTTGTTTTTAATTTTATCAATTTTAATAGATTTGTAGTGATCTAATAATGTCTGGTTCCACTTTTCCCAAATGGTGATCAATATTATTCTTTATTAAGGGAATTCAAATAAAAACAAATTGAGCTATCTTTATATTCATACCAAAATAGCTAACATTTAAAAGGCTGATGATTTCAAGCTGGTAAAGATGCAAAACAACTAGAACTCTCATATGATGTTTTGTTTGTGGAAAATGAGGCAACCACTTTGAGGGAATAAATGACTTTGGCAGTATCTACTGAAGTTAACAATATTCATGTGCAGCCCAACAATCCCACTCATTGAGAAATAAGTTCACCTCTAAGAGAAATGAGTGCATATATGCATGTGTCCTCTGAGATGAAAGCAAAATAAATTCATAGAAAATTTATTTATAATGTATCCAAACTAGAAGTAACCTTATGCCCATCAAGAGTAGAATTAATAAAAAATTTTAGTCTATGCAAGAACAAAGACAAAACACCTGCTATATATACCACTGTCAATGAATCCCATGGACAATGAATTATTTGATAGAAGCCAACACAAACTATGTACAAATTAGTACAAACTCTATGATTACTTTACATATTAAAGAAAAGGCAAAACACATTTATGGTGACAGAAATAAAGAGAGTTGTCTCTGTGTTGGGGAGACTGATTTAAAAGGACATAAGGTAATTCTATAGTATAATAAATTGAATAAGGTTGTAGTTATGAGATACATGCATGTGTAAAAATTCATCAATCTATAAAAATAAGATTAATACAAAATCTTTATTGTTATTGTTATCTGACTTTTGTTTGCTTTGCTTGGACTTATTCTTCAACTTAAAAACAATGTTCAAATTAAATAAATCTGAGGTCTTGTATGTAAATTTACTCTAACTTACAAAATAAAATAGAAGAAAATATCTTCTGGAAAATATATTTCACCTTATTTAGTGAAGGAAAAAAATTAAAGCAGGGTCTTGAGCGAGAGAGAGAGAGAAACACAGGTTTAGTTTCTTACAATATTATTTTCTTCCCTGTAGCTGAGATTTGAAAATTCTGAAAAATATACAACTGAGAACTGTTGGTGGTTAAACAACCCTTAGGCCTATAGAGGACACAGATAAATATTAAGGAGCTATATCTAAAGTTACAAAGAGCAGAGTGATACCAACTAAGTTTTTTTTTCTTTTATTTCACAATATGATTAAAGTCAGAAGGAACTGGAAATTATAAGGATTGAGGGCAAGTAATTAAAGTAACAACCATGTAACTTGGAAGTTTCTTGGTTTTGATATATTTGGTTTCAGCTAGAATTTTAAGATAATTGTTTAAAAAGCTCAAGTTGAACTATTAATAAATAATTTGCCTTTTTCTGGATAAATGTATTAAACGCATGCCTTTACATATAGATCTGCTTGAACGAAGAAGATTAACATCAGGGTACCTGGGTGGCTCAGTTGGTTAAGCATCTGACTTTTGATTTTGGCTCAGGTCCTGATCTCAGGGTTCTGGGATTGAACCCCTCATGGGGCTTCATGCTCAGCGGGGAGTCTGCTTGAGGATTCTTTCTCTGCCCCTCCCCCCACTTATGCATGCTCTCTTTCTCTCTCTCTCCCAAAATAAATAAGTCTTAAAAAAAAAAAGAAGATTAACATCAATTTCTGGATACATCATAGAACTGTAGCTCGAGTATCATGGTATCTAGTTAGTAACTAGAGAAAAGAGTAAGTTTAAGGATTAATCTTGTGTATCACATAATAGCATACTTAAAATATTTTGAAATATTTCCATACCTCTTTATTTTTTGATAATGCACACAGGGTGATTATTTGTACAAAATAATGATATAAATTCTTGGTATTAGAGAGACATCAATATAAGCAATGGTAAAGTGTTTGTATAAAGTACTGGTACTTGAATTCTGAATGGGAATTAATGGAAGATGAAAGGAGATCTTTTTGCAAATAATACATAACAGATTGCTGAAAGTTAGACTAGTCAAAACTGTGTGGGAAGTATCCAGTTTACTATGCCACAGAAACTTTTGAACCATAATCATCAACTGTTTTAGGGTATTCACTTAGGCCAGCTTTCAATAACTGAGGTGATGCTCTCTAACCAGGAAAAAAAAAAAAGTTACTTGTGGGACTGTTTTGTACATAACCATCAATTTTTATCAAAGTGGTTTTTTTTTTTTTCTGCTGTGTTTACAAGCCACACTGGCTGTGAAAGGTAGAGGCATTACAGTTTGTATTCAGAAAAGATCAGTCATTTTGTGCTTACTGCAAGGCAAATGACTCTTCCAGTTGAGGCTACAATTTTTAAAAATTTTTATTGTTATGTTAATCACCATACATTACATCATTAGTTTTTGATGTAGTGTTCCATGATTCATTGTTTGTGTATAACACCCAGTGCTCCATGCAGAACGTGCCCTCTTTAACACCCATCACCAGGCTAACCCATCCTCTCACCCCCTACCCCTCTAGAACCCTCAGTTTTTCAGAGTCCATCGTCTCTCACGGTTCATCCCCCCCTCTGATTTTTTATCAAGTTGTTAAAGTGACAATTTTCATTGTAGTAGAAAATTTTATTATGGATATACAATTCTAAACAGTTAATATGGAAGAGGGGTCTGAGCAGATAACTTCAATTTGAGCTTATTAATATTGTAATCATTATTGACACTGACGCAGGAGGTAGATATCATTTGGGTCCCTGGAACCTGGAGCGTATCTCTCTGACAGTTTTATATGCTTCAAAGGTCCCTGAGTTTCAGGAACAGATGTAATATAACAAAACAGGTTCTTCTTATATAATGAAAGTCATTTTTGTCATCATTTCAAAATAAACACAAGCCAAAGAAAATAGGATGCTAAAACATTAATTCTTAAAATCACACATTAAAAACATCAACTTCTAGCTAATCTACCTCCAAGACAAGAGCTTAATGCAGTGACCTGGTTTAGAGTAGAATAGTGATTCATCCATAAGTGACTTCCAAACTACAATTCCTCAATATGCGTGTTTGTGGATGCAATATGGACATGCCGATAATCACTCTGATAGTAATAGCTTGCAGTAGACTTAGCAGTGGTCCTGAGATACTGGCCACCAGCTTCACTGTACCAGTATTGGAAAAAGTAGCCAAATATTAGAAACAACTATTTATATAAAGAATTCATTGGTGAACAAAAGATGGGTGGAAGGAAACTCAAAACATCGTTCTAGGGAGCTAAGTGTCACATATCAATGACTAATTTAAAAACACAATTTACTTTTTAAAATTATTTGAGCACAGTCCCTAATTCTGTTACTACAAATGTGAAAAATACGTTAGTTTATCTATCATGAGGAGAGAGTCAGGTGAGAAGTGTAGGTGGGGTGGATTGTGTTGGCCTTTATTGAACCTTAAACTCTGTATCTGAGTCTAAATGACTAAAATATATGGGCAAGGACCTAAATATTTGATCAGAAAAGAAGATCATTAATTTGGCCTTTCAAGCTACTTACTTCCAAGTAAAGTGTGCATATTCTCCCTATAGCATGTATGCAAACACACAACTGCTCCAGAAATAAAATAATCTGACATTGTCCTTGGTTACATAAAAAATTATCTATGTCTTTAATCATCCTTATCTTCTTTCATTTATTTTAGAGAAGTGAGTAACCTATCTCCTTTGTAAAGAAAAACTTCTTACAGTAAATAATAATAATAATAATAATAATAATAATAATTAATAATAATAGCATACTGTGTACCAGGAACTGTATCATGTTCTTCCATTTTCTCATAATAGCCTTATGATGTGGTTATTTTTATTGCTCCCATCTTACAGATGAAGAAGTTGAAGCTTGAAAAGTCTAATAACTTTCTAAATTCACACAAATATTAAATGGAAAGTCAGAATATAAACTCAGGTCTTCTAGTTTCCAAAGCTGGGAGTCTTAAATCTTAAATCATGTTGTTATCAATCTCTATCCTGTCTAATTTTATGTTACCTTGAACCATCAATTATGGGTTTTCCCCACCACTCCCACTATCTTCAATGCCCCTACCATTGTACCTTCTTTTCAGTCTACTATTATCTTTAAATTTTCCCATTAAAAAAGAAAAAAAAAAAAGAAAATGAATGAATACATGAAAAAGGACAATAGGGGTGTCTGGGTGGCTCAGTTGGTTGAGTGTACAACTCTTGGTTTTGGCTCAGGTCATGGTCTCAGGGTCATGGGATTGAGCCCCATGTCAAGCTGATGGTCAGTGCAGAGTCTGCTTGGGATTCTGTCTCTCCCTCTCCATCTGCCCTCTCCCTTCCCCCACTTCTCATGTGTGCACACACTCTCTCTCTAAAATAAATAAATTAATATTTTTTTAAAAAGGAGGGGAAGTGGGAGGAAGAGAAGATCTCTCAACTACGTCTCTCTTTAACTTAGTTTTTAAAAGATTTTATTTATTTATTTGACAGAGAAAGAGAATAAGCAGGGGGAGGAGCAGAGAGAGAGGGAGAAACAGGCTCCCCACTGAGCAGGGAGACCAATGCGGAGCTCAATCCTTGGACCCCCAGGATCGTGACCTGAGTCAAAGGCAGAAACTCAACTGACTGAGCCACCCAGGCACCGCTCTCTTTAAGTTATTGATATATTTCCTCCCTTACACAAACTTATTAAGAAAGTAGACTTTTCATCTTGTCTCCACACCTCACCTACTAATTATTATTCAACTCTTTCCAATTTACTTTTGGTTTCAGTTCTTTAAACTGCTCTTTTTAAATTTATTTTTTATTTTTATTTTTTTAGAGAGAGAGCATGAGTGGGGAGGGGGATGGAGAGGGGCATAGAGAGAGAGAGAGAGAGAGAATCCTAAGCAAGCTGCCTGCTCAGGGCAGAACCTGATGCAAGGCTCGATTTCACGACCCTGAAATCATGACCTGACCCAAAGTCAAGAATTGGACACTCAACCGAGCCACCCAGGGCCCCTAAACTGCTCTTTAAACTAACTCTTTCACTCCTCTGTGAAATTCAAAATTCCTTTATCAGACTTCATATTAATTGACATATATTTCACATTTGACACAGCTGGCATTTTTGTGGAAGTCTTTCCTCTCTTGGCTTCCTATGCAACCATTTCATTTTACCTCTATCCCTGTATCTCTGAGCACTATGACTCAATGTTCTTCACTCCCTTGGATCTTTTGCTATTTACTCCTATACTTTCTTATATACTGATACTATTCTTCAAGGTCTTCTATTTATCCTTTCTGATTTCAGAGAGTCTTATTACTTCAATTACTTTGATTCTTATATTTCAATTCTCACTTATATTCTATTTATATCTCACTTTTAATTTAAACTCTAGGACTAGAAATCTTCCTACATTCTTACTTAATCTGTTCCTTCCAATAGTCTTCTAATTTTTCTCTCACAGTCTCTTACCTAGACAACTGTAAAAGTCTCCTACCTACAGCCTCATATTCACCAATCTACCTTTATACTGTCATCTAAAATAGCTTTCTAAAACACAAGTGTATTAATGTCACTCACCTGCAGAAACCTTCAGTGCCCTCTGTCACATACATGCTAAAATGTTAACACTTTGGTATAACATCTTAGAGTATTGGCAGTCTGGTCTTTTCTCTCTTTCTGACTCAATCTATCAGGGCTATCATTTACACATGCCACATTATTGTCATACTACACTATTTTCCAATCCTGGAATGCACTGTGTTCTTATATGTTTTCAAGCTTTTAAAAAATTCCTGTTCTGAATAATTAATATGTTATCCTTAATCCTTTCATATGCCTATTAAATACTTTTCATCTTTCATAGGCCACCTAAAACATCAATACTGTAAACCTTAACTGATTTTCTCAGTGAAATATCTTTATTCCTCCCTCTGAGGTCTCATAAAACCTTGTACTCACATCTATTGAAACACACAGTATTTGCATTGTAGTTTTTTTTTTTTTTACATGTTGGTATCCTTTGCCATATCTGAGACCACCAAAGAGAGACACTGTCTTATTCATCTCTGTAATTCTAAACCCAATTAAGTAGTAGGCATTCAAGAAGTGCTTATTGAAATAATGAAATAAATAAGTGGGTGTCAATTGTTTAACCAGTACCTATAAAGCAGTGGAATAGATGTTTTTATGACATCTTCATACAAACATGTCTCAACAATACACACTTTTTTGACAAACCAATCTTAATGACCTGGGATTGTGATGGGACTCATGATAACTGAGATATATGTAACAAACACCTTCCTCCACATTATATTATTTAAGTTCTTTGGAAATAATTTAAGGGAGTTTGACTATATAAAGGTTTAATCAAGAATATTATTACTGCTATCCACTAATCATTTTCTCATTGCTTGAAGTTCCCAATAGATTTATTTATTGACAGCCCATTGAGTGAAAAGTTGCTGAGATATAGAGATGAATTGACATGGTTCTTGCTTTCAAGTGGCTAAAAATAATGACTGAAGATGCAAGAAAATTTGAAATGATTATATTTTAGGAAATGAAACAATGAAAACTTGCCATTTTTATAGTCTATGTTTGGATTAAATAATCATTGTCAAATTAAAACCATTCTATCCTCTTCCACTTTGGTTAAGGAAATAGTTGCCAGCACTCCCCCAGCTTTCTCATAAAGTAAAAATGGATGGGAGGTTATGGAAGCTGGGATATATATATATAATAGTAAAACAAATATTTGGGTTAATGCCAGATCCCAGGAGCTATAAAAGTCTTACTCTAATTCTGAGTATTTTGAATTGATATGTCAGTGAAGGCAAAATTTTGAATGATCTGCACATAATTTATAATCAGATTCAAGATATTTTTTCAGAACTGAGTAATTTTTCTGATACAATAGTCAAATATTTAACTCTAAACAAATATGCAAATCTTTTTGCATATTTTCTCTATGTAGTTTTTTTAAAAGTCAAATAATTTTGCATCAATCTGTGAAAGAATAATTGATTTTTGTCTCATAAATACAAAATCATCCTTTTAAAAGCTTATATTACATCAGGCAACATTTTCCCTTTATAAAATCCAAAAGATTCATACTCCCAGGGAAGATGGCAGAGTAGGAAGACCATAAGCTCACCTCTTCCCATGGATTCAACTAGATAACACATCAGTGTAAATAACCCAGAAAATGACCCAAAGACTGGCATAAGTAACTCCACAACTCAATGTAGAGAAAAGGCCACATTAAAGGGTATAAGAAGAGCACAGATACAGTTGGTAGTTTAAAGGATCTGCAGAATTGTTTGCAGGAGGGAGGGGCACCATGGGAACAGAGAGGGGCAAGAAACATACCCTCAACTGGGGAACCTGCATATGGAAGATGAATCCCCATAACACTTGGCATTGAAAGCCAGAGGGGCTGAATTTTGTGCATTCTTACAAACAGCAGAACTTAAAACCTGGAATTTAAAAAAAATCAGCCACCTGGCTGTGGGAGAACAGGGAGAGCAAGAGGATACTGAGTTGCTGCCTTTAAAGAGACAACACAAAGAACAGCCCTCAGAGATACAGCATAGAAGCAGCAGTTTGAAAAACAACTGGGGAATATGGGAAGGAGAGTTACTAATCTCATAGCATGTTTCAGAGAGACAGAGATTGTTGGAAGACTCCTTTAGGAATAAAGTTACTAAACTCAGAGTGTGTGTACTGAGGGACTTCTCCAGGAACAAATGAGCTGGCAGGTGCCATTTCCATCCCCTGCCCCCCAGCATAAACAAGGCCACCTGCAGGAGCCAGCAGGGCACCAGCATTCACTAACATGCTTACACAATGCCCCATCCCTTCTAGCCTGGCACTGTGAGTCTCCTCTTCCAGATGACTGGCACAAATCTTGCCAAAACAGAGTCTCCTGACTGCATGCTTTGTGGGGTCTTGGTCCTGGCAGTGTGGCAGCTGGTCACTTCCTGCAGAGGACACACACATATTGGTAAAACTGAACACTACTCCTGAACATGTTTTGCAAATCCTACACTGGTTAGCCCAGTCTTGGAGGCAGCAGCACATACCTTGTGGAGTCAGCATGCACAACTTGTGAACACTGAATGTCCCACCCACACATACTTGGCAGTATGCTCTGCCTGGTCCCAGAGGCACATCCCTGTAACAAAGGACCAGCACCACTCTCTTAATAGTGTGTATCCCACCCATTATTTTCAAAAGCAGTACACATTGCTGACCTTCCTAACAGAGAAACAGACACAGAGACATAGATAAGATGAGGAGACAGAGGAATATGTCCCAAGTGAAAGAACAGGATAAAACCACAGCAAGAGACTTAAGCAAAACAGATAAAAGTAATATACCTGATAGAGAATTTAAAATAGTGATCATATATTTTGCTTTTGTTTCCCTTGCCTTTAAAGATGTGTCTTGAAAGAAGTTGCTGTGGCTGATATCAAAGAGGTTACTGCCTATTTTCTCCTTTAGGATTTTGATGGATTCCTGTCTCACATTTAGATATTTCATCCATTTTGAGTTTATCTTTGTATGTGGTATAAGAGAATGGTTCAGTTTCATTCTTCTGCATGTGGCTGTCTAATTTTCCCAGCACCATTTGTTGAAGAGACTGTCTTTTCCAATGGATATTCTTTCCTGATTTGTCGATTAGTTGACCATAGAGTTGAGGGTCCATTTCTGGGGTCTCTATTCTGTTCCACTGATCTATGTGTCTGTTTTCGTGCCAATACCATGCTGTCTTGATGATCACAGCTTTGTAATAGACATTGAAGTTAGGCATTGTGATGCCACTAGCTTTGGTTTTCTCTTCTAATGGTCCCCTGGTGATTCAGTGTCTTTTCTGGTTCCATACAAATTTTAGGGTTGTTTGTTCCAACTCTATAAAAAATGTTGATGATATTTTGATAGGGTTTGCATTGAATTTATAGATTGCTCTGGCCAGCATAGACATTTTAACAATGTTTATTCTTCCAATCCATGAGCATGGAATGTTTTTCCATCTCTTTGTGTCCTCCTCAATTTATTTCATAAGTGTGCTGTAGTTTCTAGTTGGTGGAAATGCAAGCTGGTACAGCCACTCTGGAAAACTGTATGGATGTTCCTCAAAAAGTTAAAAATAGAGCTACCCAATGACCCAGCAATTGCACTACTAAGTATTTACCTCAAAGATATAGATGTAGTGAAAAGAAGGGGCATATGCACCCCAGTGTTCATGGTAGCAATGTCCACAATAGCCAAACTGTGGAAGGAGCAGAGATGCCCTTCAACAGATGAATGGATAAAGAAGATGTGGTCCATATATACAATGGAATAGTACTCAGCCATCAGAAAGGATGAATACTTACCATTTGCATCGACATGGATGGAGCTGGAATGGATTATGCTAAGTAAAATAAGTCAAGCAGAGAACGACAATTATCATATGGTTTCACTCATATGCGGAACATAAGGAATAACATGGAGGACCACAGTGGAAGGGAGGGAAAATTGAATGGGAAGAAATCAGAAGGGGAGATAAACCATGAGAGACTCTGGACTCCAGGAAACAAACTGAGGGTTACAGAAGGGAGGGGAGTGGGAGAGTGGGGTACCCGGGTGATGGGTATTAAGTAGGACACGTGTTGTGATGAGCACTGGGTTTTATATGCAACTAATGAATCATTTAATGCTACATCAAAAACTAATGATGTATCCTGAGATTAAGAATTCCTCATATCAGTGAGGTCATATGATACATGTCTTTCTCTGATTGACTTATTTCACTCAGCATAACACCCTCCAGTTCCAACCACATTGTTGCAAATGGCAAGATTTCATTCCTTTTGATGGCTGCATAATATTCCATTGTAGATATATACCACATCTTCTTTATCCATTCATCTGTCGATGGACATCTTGGCGCTTTCCACAGTTTGGCTATTGTGGACATTGCTGCTATAAACTTTGTGGTGGGGGTGTGGGAGGGATGGGGTGGCTGGGTGATGGACACTGGAGGGGGTATGTGCTATGGTGAGCGCTATGAAATGTGCAAGACTGTTAAATCACAGATCTGTAGCTCTGAAACAAATAATACATTATATGTTAAAAAAAAGAAGAAGATAGCAGGAAGGGAAGAATGAAGGGGGGGAATCGGAGGGGGAGACAAACCATGAGAGATGATGGACTCTGAAAACAAACTCAGGGTTCTAGAGGGGAGGGTGGTGGGAGGATGGGTTAGCCTGGTGATGGGTATTAAAGAGGGCACATTCTGCATGGAGCACTGGGTGTTATGCACAAACAATGAATCATGGAACACTACATCAAAAACTAATGATGTAATGTATGGTGATTAACATAACAATAAAAAAATAAAAAAAATTAAAAAATAAAAACCTTTGGAAAAAGAAAAAAAACTAATGATGTAATATATGTTGGCTAATTGAACATAATAATAAAAATAATAAATAAATAAATAAACAAAAATAAAGTAATGATCATAAAGATACTGGACTTGAGGAAAGAGTGGAGGACAGCAGTGAGACACTTAACAAAGAGAAAACATAAAAAAAAAAGAACCATTCAGAGCTGAAGAACACAATAAATGAAATTAAAAATACACTAGGTGAAATAAACAGCAGGCCAGGGAATGCAGAAGAATGATCTCAAGGACAGAATAATGGAAAGTACTCAAACTGAGGAGGGGAGAGAAAAAATAAATACACAAAAAGGGAATAGACTTAAGGAATGCAGTGACTCCATCAAGCATAATAACATTCATATTATAAGAGTCCCAGAAGAAGAAGAAAATAGATAAAGGGGCAGAAAACATATTTGAAGAAATAATAGCTGAAAACTTCCCTAATCTGGGGAAGGAAACAGATATTCAGGGCCAGAAGGCCCAGATTTTGTCCACCAACATAATCAACCCAAGGAGGGTTGAAACACATAGTAATTAAAATAGCAAAAAGGAGCGATAGAGAATTTTAAAACCAGCAAGAGAAAAGAAGACAGCAACATACAAAAGAAACCTTATAGGGCTATCAGCAGGTTTTTCAGCAGAAACTACATACCAGAACAGAGTGGCATGATATATTCAAAGTGCTGAAAGGAAAAAAAAAATGCAGCCAAGAACACTCTATCCAGAAAAGCTATCATTCAAAATAGAAAGAGGGATATAGAGTTTCCCAGACAAACAAAAGCTAAAGGAGTTCATGACCACTAAAGCAGCCCCACAAAAAATGTTAAAGGGGACTCTTTGAGTGGAAAGGAAGACCATAAGTAAGAGTAAGAAAAGTGGGAAACATAAAAGCTGTAAAAAATAAGTATGTCTCTAAAAATCAGTCAAGGGACTCACAAAATAAAAGGATGTAAAGTATGACACCATATACTTAAAATGTGGGGAAGGAGGGTCAAGAATGGTTTCAAACTTAACTATCAACTTAATAATACTTCTATATGCAGAAGATGTTATATATAAAACTAACAGCAACAAATCAAAACCAGTAGATAGGCAAAAGATGAAGAGAAAGGAATCCAAGTGTATCACTGAAGGAAGCCAACTTATGATGAGAGAAGAGAGCAAGAAAGGAAAGGAACAGAAAAGATCTACAAAAAACAACCAGGAAACAAGTAATAAAATGGCAGTACATACTTCTCAATAATTACTTTGAATGTAAATAGACTAAATATTCTCATCAAAAGACATAGGATGATGGAATGGATAAAAAAAAAAGTCTTATTTATATGCAGCTTGCAAGAGAAAGCCAAGGTGGCAATACATATATCAGACAAAATAGACTTTATAAGAAACACTGTAAGTAGAGACAAAAAGGACAATATATAATATATATTATATATAGAGAGAAATATAATAGAAAATAGAAAAATAAACAGGACAATCCAATAAGAACCTATAACAATTTCAAATAATTATATACCCAGCATGGGAACACAGAAATTCATAAAGCAGTTAATAACAAGCATGAAGGAACTAATTGTAATACAATTAGAATATTGTATTTGTATTACTAGAGTATCACAATTTGTATTACTAGAGCATTACAATTTATCTTACTCTAGTAATACAATAATAGTAGGAGACTTTTACACTCCAATTATATCAAATGACAGATTGCCAAACAGAAAATCAATAAGGAAACGGTGGCTTTGAATAACATACTGGATGAGATGCATTTAACGTGCATATTCAAAACATTCCATCTTAAAACAGCAGAATACACATTCTTTTCAAGAGCACACGGAACATTCTCCAGAATATATCACATATTAGGCCTCAAAACAAGCCCCAATAAATTAAAAAAAAAATCAAGGTCATACCATTCATCTTTTATGACTACTAATGTTATGAAACTAGAGGTTAACTACAAGAAGAAAATCTGGAAAGACCACAAATACATGGAGGTTAAATAACATGCTGCTAAATAATGAATAAGTAAACCAAGAAATCAAAGAAGAAATCAAAAAGTACATGGGAACAAATGAAATTGAAAACACAATGGTCTAAAAACTTTGGGATGCAGCAAAAGCATAACAGCATCTTTCTATGTCTCCTGAGGCAAGGGAAATAAAAGCAAAAATAAACTGTTGGGACTACATCAAAATAAAAAGTATCCAGGCAATGAAGGAAATGATCAACTACACTAAAAGGCAACCTACTGAATGGGAGAAGATATTTACAAATGACATCTCCGATAACTGTTTAGTATCCAAAATATTCAATAATTGGTTTGTATCTAAAAATATAAAGAACTTATATGAGTCAACACCAATAAATAAATAATCCAATTAAAGCATGGACAGAAAAAATGAACAGACATTTCTCCAAAGAAGACGTCCAGAAGGCCAACAGATACAAGCTTTCTTGTGGTCAACATCACTCATCATCAGGGAAATGAAAATGAAAACCACAATGAGATATCACCTTACAACTGTCAGAATGGCTAAAACAAAACAAAACAAAACAAACAAACAGAAAAACAAGAAACAGCAGGTATTGGCAAGGATGTGGAGAAAAAAGAACTCTTGCACCGTCGGTGGGAATGCAACCTGGTACTGTATGGAACTTCCTCAAAAAATTGAAAATAGAAGTAACCTATGATCCAGTAATCACACTACTATTCACCCAAAGAATACCTGAAGAATACAAAAACACTATTTTGAAAAGATATATGGACTCCTATGTTTATTGCAGCATTATTTACAATGGACAAATTGTGGAAGCAGCCCAAGTGTTCCTCAATAGATTATATATATATATAATGTGACATATACATCTATCATCTATCTATCTATATCTATCACCTATCTATATCTATCTATCATCTATCTATCATCTATCTATATCTATCTATCATCTGTCCATATATAAAGATGTGGCATATATGCCACAAAGCATTGCACAAATGCAATAACATAGATGGAGCTACAGAATATAATGCTAAGCAAAATAAGCCAGCCAGTGAAAAAGCAAATATTTGATTTTACTCATATGTTGAATTGAAGAAACAAAACAAATAACAAAGGAAAAGAAAAGGAGACAAGCCAAAAACAAAAAACAAAAAACAAAACAAAACAAAAAACCCAAAATGGACTTTTAACTATAGAGAGCAAACGGATGTTTACCAGAGGGTAGGTGGGTGGGAAGATGAGTGAAATAGGTGAAGGGAATTGAGAGTACACTTATCTTGATATACACTGAGTAATATATAGAATTGTTGAATCAGTATATTGTACACCTGAAACTAATATAACACCATGTTAACTCCACTGGATTAAAATTTAAAAATATAGTATCCATCAACTTTTCACACTGAAAACATAGGATTTTAGTACACCATTATTATCACCCTTCCATTTAACAACTCTACTTGTTACTCTTTTTTTTTTAAAGATTTTATTTATTTATTTGAGAGAGAGAATGAGAGAGAGAGAGCATGAGGGGGGGAGGGTCAGAGGGAGAAGCAGACTCCCTGCCATACAGGGAGCCCGATGGGGGACTTGATCCTGCGACTCCTGGATCATGACGTGAGCCAAAGGCAGTCGTTTTAACCAACTGAGCCACCCAGGCACCCTCTACTGGTTACTCTTGAAAAAAATTCCAGCTTCATTAAGATATACTTGACCAATACAGCTACTGGTTACCATTTTGTCTTTAAATTGCATACTTAAACCTCTTTTCCTTGTTTCAATAACTGTATTTAGTCTATTGATTTTCTATCTCTCTTCTGGGGTATTTCTTTAACTTTATCTTCCAAACTTACATATAATTTCTAATTTTGGAAATAATACTTTGTGGTATTTTCTACTTTTTGTACTGCAACTTTTCCTGTCCTTTTGATTTTTTCAATGAATGAAGTTGCTTTACAAGTTTTCTGAAAATGCAAATTAGAGGGCTTTAGAGTTTCATTTATTTGTTTGCTTAGTTTTGTTCTTTGAATTATCTCTTTTTAAAAATTTCCCTGGGGTCAATACTTGTGTTTGTTTTCTGTTCTTTGCCTTTCACGCTGTTGATTTTCTTCAACACCTCTATGTTTTTGTTGACATTTAAGAATAAGCAATTTGTTTGAGTTTTCTAGGTAACTCTCTTTCTATTTAGATCATTTTCCCATTAGGTTTCCCTGTGTTTAGAAAGGCTGACTCCAAATCTGTATATGTGGGTCAAGCTTATACACTGACAGGTTTTATTTAAGGTAAGTAGTGCAACAACCTTTCAATTAGGATTTTCCCAAAAGCCAGAATAGGAAGAATTTCGCTAAGAAGCATACACATTCACCCTGAGTAAATTCTCCTCATTTTTTTTGGCTCAAATTTTTTAGAGAGGAGTCCATTTGCTTTTGTCTATGGCTAACACACTCAGTTGCCTGGGTTCTAAGTATCCAGGGAAGGAAATTTACTGTAGGTAGACTAGTAATTAAGTCCTTTTAATGGTCAGTGGGCAGGGCAGGGCTGTTCTCTTTCTGTCAACTCTGACTCTAGAGTTCCTCCTCCTCTGTAGCCCTACTTGTATATTCAGACATTTACACTGCTACTCCTTACTCTTTATTTTCTGTAAAATGTCTTTAACCTTCTTTAATTCCATGATGGCCCCTTTTCCATTCTCTTCACTACTGCAGGATTTTTCGTTATCATCATTGTTTGGCAGTTTGCAGAGAAAGAGTAGGCATAAATGTATGATCAGTCCACCATCTAGAATGTAAAACTACCTTCTTTTAGATGTTACTAAAAAGTTCAGAGAAGATAATGAAAATGCATTGTGCTGATTTTGTTAACATTATACATAGGATAAAAATTTTAATACAAGGATCTGAAGTATGTTATGAATGTCTCTTTAAAGATACCGACTTTTCAGTGAGAGAGATAAGATATGACATATCTCCTACTGGCGGCGCTATAAAACTGATGCTTTACTTAAAGCTGCTTATTTTCAAATAGCTAATTCAATGAGGTAACCTGAGCTGAAGGAGCCAAAGGTGTTACTTATTTGTTATAATCTCCCTTCCACTTGAATTTCTACAAAGAGTTTTCTGCCCGTATAATTTCAGGGGTCTAAAGGAATACATCAAATGATATTCAGACAAATAATTATGAGAGTCCCTTTGGGCAAGGGGACAATTCTACTACAAATTGTCTATTATAATTTGACTAGGCTGCTCCTTCTGATATGAGTATACAAATCTTTTTCTTTTCTCTTCAGCATATTTTATCTAGCACATATTTTAGTCTCATTTTCAAGTTGAGTTTTGTCCATAACATATATACTTCCATTTTTAGATCCACATTAGGTACAGAATATTTATCTTGTGTCATAAAAATATGGAAGGTATTATTCCTTATCATGCTGGCAAATCACAGTGACCTAGCTTTATGTTTGTCCACCTTCTGAGAATATTGATTGCAAAAAAGCAAATATAGAAGAAGATCATGCTATATATAAATATATATATATATATGTGTGTGTGTATATATATATGTATACATATATATGTGTATATGTATATACACATATATATGTTTAAGTTTTCAAAAACTGTACTGCTTCTCTGTCAAGTTGTAAGGATATATGTATTTTTTTAGGTTTCTGAATATCCATAACACTGGAAGTATCTTCTTGTTTTTAAATACAAGTAAATAGAGAGGAACATCTCAAATGTAATTTCAAATTAGTGAAATTTCTGTCTTTTTCTAGCTTTCTCTCTCT
Source organism: Mirounga leonina (assembly GCF_011800145.1). NCBI lineage: Eukaryota > Metazoa > Chordata > Mammalia > Carnivora > Phocidae > Mirounga > Mirounga leonina. The sequence continues at coordinate 18,177,118 of NW_023270175.1, read as the reverse complement.
CCCCCCTCTCTTCCACCCTCCATCTTTTTCTCTTTTTCCCTCTCCCTTTATTCTCTCTTGCTTTCCTGCTTTCCCCCCACTTTGGCTGTTTTATATAGATAGAATAATAGTCAATACAGAGAGAGAGGAAAAAATTATGTATTAATTTAAACCCAGAGTTACACTAACAAATAGTTTGACTGATTTTTCCAACTGAATTAATCAAATGTTATTTTGTGTACACCTTACTTTGTATTCTATGTTCTATTTCTTCTGCTTTTCATAATTGTTGGAGAATTGCAAAATAAGATATACACACCTTTATTATTTTCTAGTTATGTCAATAATTTAAAGTCAATTAATATAGTTTGTTGTTGTTGTTGTTCCTCCACAGTGACCAAGGCCAAAATTTCCCTGGAAAGATCTCTTTTTTAGATTTTATTATGTTATGTTAATCACCATACATTACATTGGTAGTTTTTTATGTAGTCTTCCATGATCCATTGTTTGCATATAACACCCAGGGGTCCATTCAATATGTGCCCTCTTTAATACCCATCACCAGGCTAACACATCCTCCCACCTTCTCCCCTCTAGAACCCTCAGTTTGTTTCTCAGAGTCCATAGTCTCTCATGGTTTGTTTCCCCCTCGGATTCCCCCACTTCATTTTTCCCTTCCTACTATCTTCTCTCTCTCTCTTTTTTTTTTTTAACATATAATGTATTATTTGCTTCAGAGGTACAGGTCTGTGATTCAGCAGTCTTACACAATTCACAGCACTCACCATATCACATACCCTCCCCAGTGTCTTCCTCAATTTCTTTCTTGAGTATTTTATAGTTTTCTGAGTACAAACTCTTTGTCTCTTGGGTTAGATTTATTCCTAGGTATCTTATGGTTTTGGGTGCAGTTGTAAATGGGATCGACTCCTTAATTTCTCTTTCTTCTGTCTTATTGTTGGTGTATATAAATGCATCTGATTTCTGTGCATTGATTTTTTTTATCCTGCCACTTTCCTAAATTCCTGTATAAGTTCTAACAGTTTTGGGGTGGAGTCTTTTAGGTTTACCACATAAAGTATCATATCATCTGCAAAGAGTGAGAGTTTGACTTCTTTGCTAATTCGTATGCCTTTTATTTCTTTTTGTTGTCTAACTGCTGTGGCTAGGACTTCTAGTAGTATGTTGAATAGCAGTGGTGATAGTGGACATCCCTGCCGCGTTCCTGACCTTAGGGGGAAAGCTTTCAGTTTTTCCTCATTGAGAATGATATTCACTGTGGGTTTTTCATAGATGGATTTTATGATATTGAGGTATGTACCCTCTATCCCTATACTTTGAAGAGTTTTGATCAAGAAAGGATGCTGTACATTGTCAAATGCTTTTTCTGCATCTATTGAGAGGATCATATGATTCTTGTTCTTTCTTTTACTAATGTATTGTACCACATTGATTGATTTGTGAATGTTGAACCACCCTTGCAGCCCAGGAATAAATTCCACCTGGTCGTGGTGAATAAACCTTTTAATGTACTGTTGGTTCCTATTGGCCAGTATTTTGGTGATAATTTTTGCATCCATGTTCATCAGGGACACTGGTCTGTAATTCTCCTTTTTGATGGGGTCTTTTTCTGGTTTTGGGATCAAGGTAATGGTGGCCTCATAAAATGAGTTTGGAAGTTTTCCTTTGATTTCTATTTTTTGAAACAGTTTCAGAATAAGTATTAATTCTTTTTTAAATGTTTGGTCAAATTCCCCTGGGAAGCCATCTGGCCCTGGACTCTTGTTTTTTGGGAGATTTTTGATGACTGCTTCAATTTCCTTAGTGGTTATAGGTCTGTTCAGGTTTTCTATTTCTTCCTGGTTCAGTTTCGGTAGTTGATACATCTCTAAGAATGCATCCATTTCTTCGAGATTATCTAATTTGCTGGCATATAGTTGCTCATAATATGTTCTTATAATTGTTTGTATTTCTTTGGTGTTGGTTGTGAGCTCTCCTCCTTCATTCATTATTTTATTTGTTTGGGTCCTCTTTCTTTTTGATAAGTCTAGCCATGGTTTTATCAATCTTATTAATTCTTTAAATGAACCAGCTCCATGTTTCGTTGATCTGTTCTACTGTTCTTTTGGTTTCTATTTCATTGATTTCTCTTCTCCTGCTGGGTTTAGGCTTTATTTGCTGTTCTTTCTCCAGCTCCTTTAGGTGTAGGGTTAGGTTGTGTATTTGAGACCTTTCTTGTTTCTTGAGAAAGGCTTGTATTGCTATATGCTTTCCTCTTAGGACCACCTTTGCTGCATCCCAAAGATTTTGAACAGTTGTGTTTTCATTTTCATTTGTTTCCATGAATTTTTTTTAAATTCTTCTTTAATTTCCTGGTTGACCCATTCATTCCATAGTTGGATGCTCTTTAGCCTCTATATATTTGAGTTCTTTCTGACTTTCCTCTTGTGATTTAGTTCTAGATTCAAAGCATTTTGGTCTGTAAATACGCAGGGAATTATCCCAATCTTTTGGTACTGGTTGAGACCCGATTTGTGACCTAGGATGTGATCTATTCTGGCGAATGTTCCATGGGCACTAGAGAAGAATGTGTATTCTGTTGTTTTGGGATGGAATGTTCTGAATATATGTGTGATGTCCATTTGGTCCAGTGTGTCATTTAAAGTCTTTATTTCATTGTTGATCTTTTGCTTAGATGATCTGTCCATTTCAGTGAGAAGGGTGTTAAAGTCCCCTACTATTATTGTATTGTTTTCAACGTGTTTCTTTGATTTTATTATTAATTGGATTATATAATTGGCTGCTCCTATGTTAGGGGCATACTTATTTACAATTTTTAGATTTTCTTTTTTTTTTTAAAGATTTTATTTATTTATTTGAGACAGAGAGAATGAGAGAGAGAGAGCACATGAGAGGGGGGAGGGTCAGAGGGAGAAGCAGGCTCCCTGCCGAGCAGGGAGCCCAATGCAGGACTCGATCCAGGGACTCCAGGATCATGACCTGAGCTGAAAGCAGTCGCTTAACCAACTGAGCCACCCAGGCGCCCAATTTTTAGATTTTCTTATTGGATAGACCCTTAAATATGATATAGTGTCCTTCCTTATCTCTTTTTACAGTCTTTGGTTTAAAATCTAATTTGTCTGATATAAGGATTGCCACCCCAGCTTTCTTTTGGTGTCCACTAGCATGGTAAATGGTTTTCCACCCACTCACTTTCAGACTGGAGGTGCCTTTGGGTCTAAAATGAGTCTCTTGCAGACAGCATATTGATGGGTCTTGTTTTTTTTATCCATTCTGATACTGTGTCTTTTGATTAGGGCATTTAGCTCATTTACATTCAGGGTAACTATTGAAAGATATGAATTTAGTGCCCTTGTATTGCCTGTAAGGTGACTGTTACTGTATATTGTCTGTGTTCCTTTCTGGTCTATGTTACTTTTAGGCTCTCTCTTTGCTTAGGGGACCCCTTTCAAGATTTCTTATAGGGCTGATTTTGTGTTTGCAAATTCTTTTAGTTTTTGTTTGTCCTGGAACCTTTTTATCTCTCCTTCAATTTTCAATGACAGCCTAGCTGGATATCGTATTCTTGGCTGCATATGTTTCTCATTTATTGTTCTAAATATATCATGCCAGTCCTTTCTGTCTTGCCAGGTCTCTGTGGATAGGTCTGTTACCAATCTAGTATTTCTACCATTGTAGGTTACAGTCCTCTTGTCCCAAACTGCTTTCAGGATTTTCTCTTTGTCTCAGACTCATAAGTTTTACTATTACATGTCAGGGTGTTGACCTATTTTTATTGATTTTGAGGGGGGTTCTTCTCTGTGCCTCCTGGATTTTGATGCCTGTTTCCTTCTCCAAATTAAAGAAGTTCTCTGCTATGATTTGCTCCAATATACCTTCTGCCCCTCTCTCTCTTTCTTCTTCTTCTAGGATCCCAATTATTCTAATATTGTTTTCTCTTATGGTATCACTTATCTCTCGAAGTCTGCCCTCATGATCCAGTAGTTGTTTATCTCTCTTTTTCTCAGGTTCTTTATTCTCTATCATTTGGTCTTCTATTTCCCTAATTTTTTTTTCTGCCTCATTTATCCTAGCAGTGATAGCCTCCATTTTTTATTGCAACTCATTAATAGCCTTTTTGATTTTGACTTGGTTAGATTTTAGTTCTTTTCTTTCTCCAGAAAGGGTTTCTCTAATATGTTCCATGCTTTTTTCAAGCCCAGCTAGTATCTTTAAAATTGTCATTCCGAACTCTAGTTCCAACATCTTACTAATGTCCGTATTGATCAGGTCCCTGGCAGTCAGTACAGTCTCTTGTTCTTTTTTTTTTTTGAAGTTAGTTTTTCCATCTTGTCATTTTGTCCAGAGGAAAACAGATGAATGAGAGAACAAAACGCTAACAGGGTAACAATTACCCCAGAAAAATATACACTATACAAATCAGAAGAGTTCTGAAACCAGGGGAAAAGGAAAGGAAAGAAAAAAAAAAAAAAAAACAAAGAAAAAGAAAGAAAAAAAGAATATGATCAAATATGATCAGGCTGGTGAATAGATCAGTGCCACACACTAGATTTTGGGCATATTTTTGTCTGTTAGAAGAAACTGCCTCCCAAAATTTTAAAGAAAGAAAAACTTACATATATACCAAAAATAAGGTTAACTATAATGAAGGGATAGAATATGACTGTAAGGATGAAAATTATAAAAGATATTATAAAAGGAATTAATAAGATAAGAAGTTGCTTGAAAAAAGAAAGAAGAGAAATTAAAAAAAAAAGGGAGAGAATGTGATCAGACAGGAGACTAAAACAAAGACAGACACTAGAGATTTAGGGTATATTTTGGTCTGTTAGAAGAAACTATATCCCAAAATTTTAAAGAGAGAAAAACTTATATATATATACCAATAATAAGGTTAACTTCAATGAAGGGATAGAATATGACTCTAAAAATGAAAAAAAAAAAGATTTTTTATTTTTATTTTATTTTATTTTATTTTATTTATTTATTATTTATTTGAGAGAGAGAGAATGAGAGAGAGCACATGAGAGGGGTTAGGGTCAGAGGGAGAAGCAGACTCCCTGCCGAGCAGGGAGCCTGATGCGGAACTTGATCCCGGGACTCCAGGATCATGACCTGAGCCGAAGGCAGTCGCTTAACCAACTGAGCCACCCAGGTGCCCCAAAAAAGATTTTTTAAAAATGAATTTATAAGATGTTGGTTGAAAAAGAAAAAGAAAAATTCAAAAAAAATAGAAAAAGAAAATTAAAAAAATTAACTTTGAAAGACTAACGAATCAGGGGTAAAAAAGCCATGAATTCTATGTGCTGTATTCCCTTAGTGCTGGAGTTCTGCCATTCTCATTGATCGGTAAAGTTGGCCTTGGCTGGCTATTCTTGCTGATCTTCTGGGGGAGGGGCCTGTTGCAGTAATTATCAAATGTATTTGCCCAAGGTGAAATTGCCCCACTCTTGCTGGGGACAGTCTAAGTAATCTGCTCGAGTTTGCTCTCGGTAGGTTTTGTTCCCTGCAAGCTTTCCGTACAGCTTTCAAGGATGAAACTGAAAATGGCAGTCTCCTAATCTCCGCCTGGAGGAGCTGAGAACTCAGAACCCCACTCCTCAGTGAGCCCCCAGAGAAAAGCTGTCAATCACTCCCATCTCCCTGGTTTCCGGCCACACTCCGTGGTCACCCAGCCTGTGACTGAGCTTTTCTATCTCTGGCACATGACCCTGTTTGCTGTCTCCAAACCCCCTAGATTCCTGCTATGCTCTCCCGAGCCATTCCTCCCCAGGGGAGGAAGGGGAGTCTCCCTGGATCTGCCACTTGTGGGTCCCTGCTGGAAGAGCAGTGGCCCGACTGTGCTGCAGATCATGGTTTATGGCAACCCTGAGCTGAAAGCCCACTCCTCTGCTCCGTCTTTGCAGCTGGCTTCCCTGCTCCGATACCTGGGAGCTCTGCTGCACTCAGGCACCCCTGGTCTTTCTGTGATCCTGAGGGTCCTGAGACCACACTGTCCCAGCGAGTGTTCCACCTCCCACTTAGCCACTGGAGTGACATCCCTCAGCGGAGCAGACTTTTAAAAGTTCCGATTTTGTGCTCTGCTGCTCTATCACTTGCTGATAGCCAGCTGACGGGGGGGGCCCTCCCCCGCCGTCTATCCTCCCAAATATTGCCTCAGATTCACTTCTCCACACGTCCTACCTTCCAGAAAGTGGTTGCTTTTCTGTTCAGAGAGTTGCTGCTATTCTTTTCTTCAATTGCCTGTCGAGTTTGTAGGTGTTCAGAGTGGTTTGATCCCTATCTAGCTGAATTCCTGGGACCAGGTGAAATTTAGGTCTCCTACTCCTCTGCCATCTTGCTCCTCCTCCTCCAATTAATATAGTTTTAATGAGCACTTACAAGGAATTCTGGAAAGAACTGACAAAGATGACAAGATGAAAACACATGCTGTCTCTTTACTACAGGAATTCCAAATCTTGTAGGAGTGATTAGGGAAAAAAAAAAATACATTGCTGTAATACAAAGTTGACTGCAGCAAAGATCAAGGGATATTTATCAACAAATACTTGGAATTTATGTTTGCCCATCTCTTGTATTGGGCCTTATTTATTTAAGATAGATTATGTCTGTTTCACCCTACAAAAAAATATATATGTCATTTCATCAACTCCTATTTCAGCAGTTACTAAAAGAATGTCAATAACTCAAATTTTATCTCTAGCATAGATCTCTGCTTTAAGTGTAGGTAAATGTTTTCAAATGTTTTTACACATTTCTATTTAAACCTCTTGCAGATACCTCACTATCTACATGTCTCAAAATTCAGCTCATAAAATTTAAAAAAAATTCATTTTCCTCTTACTTTTCCTAGTCTGGTGATAAGAGAGTCTTCTCCTCAGACTGCTCTAATCTGTGTATCTATTGTATTCCTAAACCATAATGCTTTTTTATTCCATATGACCCAAACACCATTGGGGGTATGTTTTCAAATATGAATATTTCAATTTTGACTATTTTTCTTCCTTCATACTGCCACGATCCTCCCCTAAGACATTATTCTTCCTTTGCACAACTGCATCACACAATAACAAATATTCTGACATGTATTGTTGCTCCACTTCAATTCATTCTCTGAATTGCAGTCAGAATGATATTTTTAAAGGAAAACCTGATGGAGACACTCATACATTTCCATTACTCTAAGAAAAACATTTTTATTTAGTTTTTTTGAGTATAGTTGACATACAATGTTACATTAGTTTCAGGTGTACAACATAGTGATTCAACTTCTTTATACGTTATGTTATGTTCACACATTACGTTATGTGTCTACCATCTCTCACCATGCAATGTTATTACAATATTATTGACTATATTTATTATGCTGTACCTTTTATTTCTGTAACATTCGTTCCATAACTAGAAGCCTGCATCTTCCACTCTCCTTCACCCATTTTGTCCATCTCCCCATTCCCCTCCTTGGTAACAACCATCAGTTCTCTGTATTTATATATCTGATTCTGCTTTTTGTTTCTTTGTTTATTCATTTGTTTGATTTTTTTTTTTTTTTGATTCCACATATGTGTGGAATATCTTTCTTTTTCTTTTTGGCTTTTTAAGTTTATATTTTAATTCCAGTTAGTTGACATACAGTGTTACTTAAGTTTCAGGTGTACAATATAGTGATTCAACAATTTTATACGTTACTCAGTGTTCATCACAGTAAGTGTACTCCTAGTTCCTTTCACCTATTTAACTCATCCCCCCACCAACCTCCCCTCTGGCAACCATGAGTTTGTTCTCTGTATTTAGTAGTCTGCTTTTTTGTTTGTTTGTCTCTTTTTTTCTTGTTTATTCGTTTTGTTTCTTAAATTCTGCATGTAAGTGAAATCATAAGGTATTTGTCTTTCTCTGATTTATTTCACTTAATGTTGTACTCTAGCTCCATCCATGTCATGGAAAATGGCAAGATTTCATTCTTTTTTATGGCTGAATATTTCATTGTGTATATATATAAATATAATCTTCTTTATTCCTCAATCGATGGACACTTGGGCTGCTTCCGTATCTTGGCTATTGTAAAAAATGCTGCTATAAACATAGGAGTGTATGTATCCCTTTGATTTAGTGTTTCTCTATTTTTTCAGTAAATACCCACTCATGTCATTGCTGGATCATAGGGTAGTTCTATTGTTAACATTTCAGAAACTTCCATACTGTCTTCCAGAGTGAGTGCACCAGTTTACATTCCCACCAACAGTGCTAGAGGGTTCCTTTTTCTCCACATCATCCCCAGCACCTGTTGTTTCTTGTGTTCTTGATTTTAGCCATTCTGACAAGAGTGAAGTGATATCTCTTTGGGGTTTTTATTTGCACTTCCCAGATGGAAAGCAATAATGAACATCTTTTTCATGTATCTGTTGGTCATTTGGATGTCTTCTTTGGAGAAATATCTGTTAATGTCTTCTGCCCATTTTTAATCAGATTATTTGTTTTTTAGGTGTTGAGTCATATAAGTTCTTTATATGTTGTGGTTACTAACCCATAACGGGACATGTCATTTGCAAATATCTTCTCCCAATCCATGTTATCTTTTAGTTTTTTTGACTGTTTCCTTCACTGTGCAGAAGCCTTTCCTTTTGATGTAGTCCCAATAGCTTATTTTTGCTTTTATTTCCCTTCCCTCAGGAGACATATCAAGGAAAAAATATCAAAGAGTTTACTGCCTGTGTTCTCTTCCAGGATTTTTATGGCTTCAGATGTCATATTTAGATCCTTAATTCATTCTGAATTTATTTTTGTGTATGGTGTAAGAAAGTAGTTCAGTTTTTTTACTTTGCATGTTGCTGTCCAGTTTTCCCAACACCATTTGTTGAAAAGACTGTCTTTTCCCATGGGGCACTTTTTCCTGCTTTGTTGATAATTAATTGACCATATAATTGTGGGTTTATTTCTGGATTTTCTATTCTGTTCCATTGATTTCTACATCATTTTTGTGCCAGTACCATACAGTTTTGATTACTACAGCTTTGTAATGTAACATGAAGTCTGGAATTGTGATGCCTCCAGCATTGCTTTTCTTTTTTAAGATAGCTTTGAATGTTCAGGATCTTTTGTGGTTCCATACAAATTTTAGTATTTTTTGTTCTCGTTCTGTGAAAAATGCTGGTGGTATTTATATAGGGATTGCATTAAATGTGTAGATTGTTTTGGGTAGTGTTTTTGAACAATATTTGTTCTTCCAATCCATGAGCATGGAATGTCTTTCCATTTCTTAGTGTCATCTTCAAATTCTTTCCTCAGTGTTTTATAGTTTTCAGAGTACAGGTCTTTCACCTCTTTGGTTGGGTTTATTCCTTGGTATTTTATCATTTTTGGTGCAATTGTAAATGGGACCAATTCCTTAATTTCTCTTTCTGCTGCTTCATTATTGGTGTATAGAAATGCAACAAATTTCTGTACATTGATTTTGTATCCCGTGAATTACTGAATTTGTTTATGAGTTCTAGCAGTTTTTGTTGAAGTCTTTCAAGTTTTCTATAGATAGTATTTTGTCATTTGCAAATAATAAATGTTTTAATTCTTCCTTACTTATTTCAATGCCTTTTCTTTCTTTTTGCTTGAGTGCTGAGGCTAGAACTTCCACTATTATGTTGAATAAAAGTGGTAAAAGTGGACATCCTTCATTTCTTCCTGACCTTAGAGGAAAGCTCTCAGTTTTTCCCCATTAAGGAAGATGTTAGGTGTGGGTATTTTATATATGGCCTTTATTATGTTGAGGTATGTTCCCTTGAAACATACTTTGTTGAGGGTTTTTATCATGAATGGATTTGTACTATTTCAAGTGCTTTTTCTGTATCTATTGAAATTATTATATGGTTCTTATCCTTTCTCTTATTAATGTGGTGTATCATATTCACCCTTTCAACCCAGGAATAAGTCCCATTTGATTGTGGTGAATGATCTTTTTAAATGTATTGTTGGATTTGGTTTGCTAGTATTTTGTTGAGGATTTTTGCATCTATGTTCATCAGGGATAATGTCCTATAGTTCTCTTTTTTAGTGGTATCTTTATCTGATTTTGGTATTAAGGTAATGCTGGCCTTATAGAATGAATTTGGAAGTTTTCCTTTCTCTTCTATTTTTAGTTTGAGATGAATAAGTATTAGCTATTCTCTAAATGCTTGGTAGATTTCACCTGTGAAGGCATCTGTTCCAGGACTTTTGATGTTGGGATTTTTTTGATTAGTGATTCAATTTCTTTGCTGGTTATCAGGTTATCAGTCTGTTCAAATTTTCTATTTCTTCCCATTTCAGTTTTAGTAGGTTATATGCTGCTAGGAATTTATCCCTTTCTTCTAAGTTGTACAGTTTGTTGGCATATATTTTTAATGATATTCTCTTATAATTGTTTGTATTTCTGTGTTATTGGTTGTTCTTTGTCCTCTCTCATTTGTGGTTTTATTTAGTTGAGTTCTTTCTCTTTTTTTCTTGTTACGTTTGGCTACAGGTTCATCAATTTTATTGATTTTTTTTTTTAAAGAACCAGCTCCTGGTTTCATTGATTTGGTCTATTGCTCTTTTAGTTTCTATATCATTTATTTCTCTCCTAATATTCCTTATTTCCTTCTTTCTACTGTTTTGGGGTTTTTTGTTGTTGTTGTTGTTTATTTTTTTCCCCTAGCTTCTTTAGGTGTAAGTTTAGGTTGTTTATTTGAGATTTTTCTTGCTTCTTCAGGTAGGCATGTGGTGCTATAAACTTCCCTCTTAGAACCACTTTTGCTGCATCCCAAAGGTTTTGGTTTTTATGTTTTCATTTCCATTTGTTTCCATGTACTTTTTTATTTCTTTGTTTATTTCTTGGTTGGTGTTTTCATTGTTGAGTAGAATGTTATTTAACCTCCATGTATTTGTGATGTTTTGAGATTTTTTTTCCTGTGGTTGACTTCTAGTTTTATAGTTTTGTGGTCATAAAAAACTCATATTATGACTTCAATTTTTTTTTTTTTTTAATTTGTTGAGGCTTCTTTTGTGGCTTAATATGTGATCTATGCTGGATATCGTTCTGTGTGCACTTGAAAAGAATGTGTATTCTGCTGTTGTAGGACTGGGCTTTCTGAATATATCTGTTAAATCCATCTGGTCCAGTGTGTCATTCAAAGCCACCGTTTCTTGATTTTCCATTTAGATGATCTGTCCATTGATATAAGTGGGTTAGTAATGTCTCCTACTATTATTGTATTATTATGGATTAGTTTGTCATTAATAGTTTTATGTATTTGGGCACTCCTATGTTGGTTGCATACATATTACACTTATCATATATTCTTGTTGGATTGTCCCCTTTGTTACTATATAGTGTCCTACTTTGTTTCTTCTTACAGTCTTTGTTTTAAAGTCTATTTTGTCCGATATAAGTATTGTTACTCTGGCTTTCTTTTGACACCTATCTGCATGATAGATACTTCTCCATCTGCCCTTTTCATTCTGCAGGTGTCTTTAGGTCTAAAATGAATCTCTTGTAGGCAACATATAGGTGGATCTTGTTTTTTATCCATTCTGACACCCTATGTCTTTCAATTGGAGCATTTAGTCCACTAATATTCAAAGTACTTATTGATAGATATGAATGTATTATCATTTTAGTATTTGTTTTGTGGTTTGTTTCTGAACATTTTCTCTGATCCTTGTCTTTCTGTCTTTCCTGGTTTTGTAATTTTATTTAGTGATATATTTGGAGTTCTTTCTCTTTATTCTTTGCATATTTATTTGTGGTTCTTGATATATACTTACCATTAGGTTTATATACAACCTCTTCTGTATATAGTAGCCTATATTAAGTTGACGGTTGTTTAAGTTTGAACCCATTCTTTACTCCTCTCCTACCCACATTTTGGTTTATGTTGTTATATTTTGCATCCTTTTATTTTGTGAGTTCTTTGACTAATTTTTTACAAATACATTCATTTTTACTGCTTGCATGTTTCCTACCTTTATGCTGTCACTTTTGGTCTCTCCTTTCTACTCAAAATGTCCCCTTTAATATTTCAAGCAGGGCTGATTTAGTGGTCACAAACTCCTTTAGTTTTTGTTTGGGAACTTCTTTATCTCCCCTTCTTTTCTGAATTATAGCCTTCCTGGATACAATATTCCTGCCTGCAGATTTTTCCCATTTGGCAAATTAAATATATCATGCCACTCCCTTTTGGCTTGGAAAGATTCTTTTTTTAAAAGATTTTTTAAAAAATTTTTCTTTATTTGAAAGAGAGAGAGCACAGAGGGAGAGTCAGAGGAAGAAGCAGACTCCCTGCTGAGCAGAGAGCCCAACTCAGGGCTTGATCCCAGGACTCCAAGATCCTGAACTGAACCAAAGACAGACACTTAACCAACTGAGCCACCTAAGCACCCCTGCTGGGAAAGTTTCCGATGAAAAATCACTTGCTAGCCTTATGGGTTTTCACTTGTATGTTACTGTCTTCTCTTTTCTTGATGCTTTATTTTTTTTTCCTTTATCTCAAAATTTTGCAAATTTAATTATAATGTGTCTTGGTGTTGGCCTGCTTTTGTTGATTTTGATAGGATTCTCTGTGCCTCTGGATCTGGATATGTTTCCTTCCCCAGATTAAGGAAATTTTCAGCTATTATTTCTTGAAATATATTTTCTGACCCCTTTTCTCTCCCTTCTTCTTCTGGGACTCTTATAATATGAATATTATTATGTCTAATGGAATCACTGAGTTCTCTTTGTCTATTCTTATTTTGTATAATTCTTTTTTCTCTCTTTTGTCAGCTTGATTACTTTCCATTACTCTGTCTTCCAAGTCATTAATTCATTCTTCTGCTTCTTCCAGCTTGCTCTTCATTCCATCAAGCATGTGTCTTTCTTTTCCTGAGGACTTTATCTCTGCTATGTTTTTCCTTATCTCTGTATTTAGGGTCTCACTCTTGTCTTCCACTCTTTTCTCAAGTCTAGTGGGGATCCTTATGATTATTGCTTTAAATTCTCTATCAGGCATGTTTCTTATATCTATTTCACTTTGATCTCTTGCCTTAGCCTTGTTTTGTTCTTTCATTTGGGATAAATTTACCTGTCTTCTGATTTTGTCCAAGTCTCTGTTCCTATTTCTCTGTGTTTGGAAAGTTAGCTATGTCTCCTGTTCTTGAGGGTAATGGTTTTATGAAAAAGAGGTCCTGGATTGACCTGCCATGTTGTGTCACTGTTCCCCAGAGCCTGGCATTTCCAGAATTGTGTCTAATGTGTGCTGCCTGTGCTTTACTCATTTGTCCTGGCCGCTTCATCTTCCAGGCTGGGCACCTACAGAGGCTCTGTTTGACTTTTGTGGGTAGTGTTTGGCCCCTGGCCTGATTGTGGCAAGTTTTAACTAGGTATGTTCTGGTTTGTTTGTGAAATTAGAACTGTGGTCACTGCTGACAGAATTAAGGCCCCACAATACTTTCATATCATAAGATATGGTGTGGGCAAGTGTTTGGGCTGGTCTTCTGGGGAAGGGGATCCGTTTTGCTGGTAGTGAGGCAATGGTGACTAGGAGAGTTGGTTCCACTGGAGTGTGAGGGGCAGAGCTTGGTGTAGGCATGTTAAGTAGATAGTGTCTGTGCTGTGCTGGCTCCTGCAGGTGACCCTATGTTATGATGGGGGTGGGGGATGGAAGTGGCTCTGGCCAGTTCCTTTGTTCTCAGAGGGTTCTCTCTGTGGATGCTGTCTCTCTGGTATGTGCTCCAAGAAAAGCAAATAACCTTCCCACTCTGTGCTCCAAGCACTCTTCAGATTACTGTTTCCATGCTGTATGTGCCTGGGTTGTTTGCCTGTCTTTTCTCCAAGAGCTGTACAATGCCCTATGGGCTCTGTCTCAGCCAAGTACATTGACTTTTAAAAGTCCAGGCTTTAAGCCCACTGGTTGCATGAACTCATGAAATTCAGCCCATCTTGCTTTCCAAGCCAATTGCTGTGAAGATTTGTTTTCCCCATGTGCTCCCCTGTGTGCTAATCTGTCTCTCTCCCTTTGCAACTTTGGCTCCCTCCCCATCTCAGTGGCTACAATCTATTTCTCTCCCAAACTGCATCGCTGCACTTCCTACCTTCTTCAATGTGTTCTCTTCTCTACCTTTAGTTGTGAAATTTGTTCTTAGTCTTCAATTTCTGGGGTATTTAGGGTGATTTGATATTTATCTAGTTGTACTCATGGATGAGGCAAGCCCAGCGTCCTCTTCCTCCACTGCCATCTTCCAACCTCTCCTGGAATATCATTTCATTTGTTTGTGTCATCTTCAATTTCTTTTCTTAATGTTTTATAGTTTTCAGAGTACAGATATTTCACCTCCTGAGTTAAGTTTATTCCTAGGTATTTTATTCTTTTGGTGCAATTGTAATTGGGATTTTTTTCTTCTTTCCTTTCCTTTTTTTTTTTTTTTTTGAGAGAGAGTGAGATTGAGAGAGAGAGGGAGAGCGAGAGCACACAGCAGGGGAGTGGAGGCAAAATCAAGAGTCAGGTACCCCTGGGATTGTTTTCTTAATTTTTCTTTCTGGTACTCTTTTATTAGTGTATAGGAACACCAAATTTCTGGGTATTAATTTTGTATTCTCCGACTTTACTGAATTTATTTATTACTTCTATTAGTTTTTTTGGTGGAGTCTCTAGTGTTTTCTATGTATAGTATTCTGCCATCTGTAGTGATAGTTTAACTTCTTGTTAACCAATATAGATGCCTTATTTCTTTTTCTTATCTGATTGCTATGGCTAAGACTTTCAATCCTTGCCACTTGACTAAAAGTGGCAAGAGTGGACACTCTTGTCTTGTTCCCAGTCTTACAGGAAAAGCTCTCAGTTTTTCATCTTTGAATATGATGTGAGCTGTTGTTTTTTCATATATGGCCTTTATTAGGTTGAAGTATGTTCCCTCTAAGCCCACTTTGTTGAGAATTTTTGTCATGAATAAATATTGAATTTTGTCAAATGCTTTTCTGAATATATTGAGGTAGTTATATGGTTTTTACATTTCATTTTGTATCTTGTTGATTCATTTGCAAATACTGCACCATCCTTGCATCTCCAGAATAAATTCCACTTGATTGTGGTGAATGATCCTTTTAATCTATTATTGAATGTGGTGTGATAATACTTTGTTGAGAATTTTTGCATCTATGTGTATCAGTTTATCAGTGATTTTGACCTGTATGTTTCTTTCTTGCTTGCCTATTTTCTTTCCTTCTTTCTTTCTTTCTTTCTTTCTTTCTTTCTTTCTTTCTTTCTTTCTTTCGCTTTCTCTCTCTCTCCTCCTTTCTTGTCTCTGCCTGGTTTTGGTATCAGTAATGCTGCCCTCATAGAATGTATTTGGAAGTTTTCCTTTTTCTTCTATTTTTTTGGAATAGTTTGAGGAGAAAAATATTAACTCTTCCTTAAATGCTTTCTAGAATTCACCTGTGAATCCACCTGGCCCTGGGCTTTTAGTTTTTGGTAGCTTTTTGGTTACTGATTCCATTTGTTATAAGAAAAAAAAAATTAGAAAGAAATATCAGTAAGTCTAACATGTCCTGGATTAATACTTCTATTTTATTTTGTATTATTATTTCCCCATGTTTCTGAAATCAAGTTACTGCTATTCTTTTAACTTCTTAAAAATACGAAACACCCACTTCAGGATTTGCAATCCTCTTCTATCTAGCTGGGATACTGTTTTCCTGATCTTTTCATCTAATGTTGACTGATTTTTCAAGTTTCTTTTTATTTTTTTCAAGTTTCTCTTTAAATGTCTCTTCCTGAAAATCATTTTCCTTTACCTGATCTAAATTAGTCCCCTCATTAATTTCTTTAATTACTTCAAACACCATTATCCTCCAACCCTTCCAGTGTAGTTTCTGACTTGCTCTCCCATGCTTTTGATACTTGATCTGTGAAACACTTTGTTTTTACCTCAGCATTTTTTAAATATGTAGAATTATTCAATGTATTTGATTGTGATGTTAAGCATTTATTCTTAAACGGAATTTTATTTTAGGGTTTAATTAACTTCCTTGCTATTCTAATTAATAATCCTTTATAATCAGAATCTGAAACTTGGCAGTTCATCCCTATGCTCTTTCACAAGGCACTCCCCAAACAATATACATCTTTTACAGTGATGGATTTGGCATGTTTATCTACGGACTTGGCCCATGCTAGTATCATCTCTCACCAAGATGACTGCAGTTATTAATTTTTTGCCTCTAGAAAAGTTTTGTTTTTCCACAAGAATAATCCATTTCTTACACTGAAATCAATATAATCTCCTTAAAAAGCAACCCTAATGTGGCATTCATTTATCTGAATTAAACCTTTCAATGTTCCTTCTTGAACTTATAATATATTCTAAATTCTTCAGAATGTCCCATAAGGCCCTTAATGATCTTGTCACTACTCACCTCTTTATCCCATCTCTTATTGCTCTTTCCTAAAACATACACCACCTCCTGCTAACAAATGCACTCTTGCACTGCTTCTCCCCCCCACACTTTTAAAACATTTTATTTATTTATTTTGAGAGAGAGAGAAAGGAGGGAGAGGCAGAGAGAGAATCTCAAGTAGACTTCACGCTGAGTGTGGAACCTGATGCAGGGCTCAATCTCACAATTGTGAGATCATGACCTGAACTTAAATCAAGAGTCAGACACTTAACTGACTGAGACACACAGGTGTCCCCGATTTCCCCCTTTTATTTACACTTTTTCTGGATGATTTCACCTAATTTGATGGTTTCAACTATATCTCTATGTTGACAATTCCAAAATATCACTTTGGAAAAGTATTAATGAGTGGCTTGGGAGAGAACAGTCCTGGGGACTGGAACAATGCTTTATACTCTCTTATAACACCACTATCTTCCCAGTCATCTAAGATAAACACACAAAAATCTGGATGTCATGTTATGCTTCTTTTTTCCTCAAATTTTATATCCAACAAATCACCTAGATAATAGATGATGGGGAGTCTAACTACAGTGATATTGATAAGAATGGTAAATAGTCACATTAAAGAAAATAATAGATGGTAAGTCAGTAAGATTTGCTGATTGAGTGAGAGGGGAAGGGATTCAAGGGTATATTTCAAATTTCTAGGTTGGTTGTCTGAATGACTGGTGGTACCATTTACTAGGGTAGGCAGGAGAAACAGCAGTTTATGTTGTTAAACTGAGTTTAGTATTTGTGTTAGAGAGTCTAACATAACATTTGCCTCTCCAGGAGGAGTTATTCAGCAAGTGGTTGGATATATGATTCTGAAGTTTTGTGTAGAGATCTATTTTTAACTATATATTCTGTAAGTTAGATGTAATAGTTGATATTATAATCATAGACTAGATGAGTCATGGGAAGTATTCAAACTGAGAAAAGAAGTGGCCCAAGAATGGATTTCTAGAGATAAGTATCAGTATTAATGAGGCCCATGAAAGAAGAAGAACCTAGGAAGAAGTCAGAGAAGATATAATCAGAGAGAAGAGAAAATAAAAATTAAAATATATTATAATGGAAATAAAAGATAGTGGTGAGTTTCAAGAAATAGGTCTTTTCCAAGAGTGTCAAATGTAGCCCAAAAAAAGAACACAATGGTTGAAAAATGTCCTTAACATATCTAGTATTTAGAAGGTCATTAGCAGGTTACACAAAGTTTTTTTTTTTCTTCCTTAGAATAGTTAAGCTAGAATCCTAAGTGCCATGGTTTAAGTCATGAATATGATTGAGAAAAGAAAAACAATGATGAGAATGGATTGGAAAAAGATTGGATAACTGAAGATGGGATACAAGGTTAAAGGATATTTCATTCAGTCATTCAACTGAAATATATTGAGTTCCTACTGTGTGGCATGTACTATTCTAAGAACTTGATATATATGAGTAAATAATTTTTAAAAAAAGAAAAAAATGATCCTGGCCCTTGTGAAACATAAATAAAATTATGAGTGATGGACAACAGACATAATAAATAAATAATGTATATGGTATATTATAAAGTTAAAAGTTATATGAAAAAAATGAACAGAGGAGAATAACCAGCTGCATTACAATGTCTACTTTTGTAAATATAGAAGATTGATAATACCATATTTAATAAAAAAAATCAGTTCAATTTATACCCCTTGTAATGGCATGTTTGTCTTTGGAGTCAGAAAATCTTCGTTCAGAAAATCATGAGCATAAAGGCAGAAATAACTTTTCTGAACTAACAAGTATAACATTAAACATTCCATTTTTGTTGTTTATAATTTACACTTGCACACTTCTGACAGTATTTGAAATCACATATAATGTCATAACACAACTAGAATATCATGTTTTAAGCCTAGAAAATAAGATAATTAAATGAACAATACACTAGATACTTGGAATGAACTGGTGAAGTAAATTTTAAAAAATAATTTATCTTTGAACACTGTGGAATACAATGCAAAAGAGAGAAACATGTTGAATTTTATAGTTCTCATACCATTGTGAAAAGTGATAACAATGCTTAGATTTAATGTATTGATCACTTACTATAAGAGAAACAGAGGGGGGAGGAGCAAGATGGCAGAGGAGTAGGAGACCTAAATTTTGTCTGGTCCCAAGAATTCAGCTAGCTAAGGATCAAACCATTCTGAACACCTACGAATTCAACAGGAGATTGAAGAAAAGAATAGCAGCAACTCTATGAACAGAAAAGTGACCACTTTCTGGAAGGTAGGATGTGCAGAGAAGTGAATCCGAGGTGATATTCGGGAGGATAGACGGCGGGGGAGGGGGCCTCCGTCAGCCGTTACTGGCAAGTGATAGAGCAGCAGAGCACAAAATTGGAACTTTTAGAAGTTGGCTGTCCTGAGGGATGTTGCTCCAGTGGCTAAGTGGGGATGGAACCCTCGCTAGGACAGGGACAGGACCCTCGGGGTTACAGAAAGACCAGGGGTGCCTGAGTGTGGCAGAGCTCCCAGGTATCAGATTGGGGAAGCCAACTGCAGAGACAGAGCTGAGGAGTGGGCTGTCAACTTGCAGTTGACATAAACCATGATCTGCAGCACAGTCGGGCCACTGCTTCTCCAGCAGGGACCCAGCAAGCGGCAGATCCGGGGAGACTTCCCTTCCTCCCCCCAGGAGGAGTGGCGTGGGAAGGCACTGCAGGAATCTGCTGGGTTTGGAGATTCCATATGGGGCCCTGTGCCAGAGATAGAAATGCTCAGTCACAGGCTAGGTGAGCATGGAGTGCAGCCAGAGACCAGGGAGAGAAGAGTGATGGACTGCTTTAATCTGGGGGCTCACTGAGGAGTGGGGCCCTGAGTTCTCGGCATCTCTGGGGTGGAGATTGGGAGGCCACTATTTTCACTCTTGTCCTCCAAAGCTGTACAGAAAGATTGCAGGGAATAAAAGCTATGGAGAGCAAACCCAAGCAGATTAATTAGACCGGACCCAGCAAGGGTGGGGCTATTCTGCCTCCGCCACATTTGAGAATGACTGTGACAAGCCCCTCCCCCAAAAGATCAGCAAGAACAGCCAGCCAAGACCAAGTTTACCGATCAATGAGAATGGCAGAACTCCAGTGCTAGGGAAATACTGCAAATATAATTCATTGCTTTTTTCCCATGATTCTTTAGTCTTTCAAAGTTAATTTTTTTAATGTTCTTTTTCTTTCTTTTTTTTTTGGAATTTTTCTTTTTCCTTTTTTCAACCAATATCTTACCAATCCCTGTTTTAAAAATCTTTTTTATTTTTCATTTTGAGAGTCATATTCTTACCCTTCAGAGTAGTTAACCTTATTTTTGGTATATATATATATAAGTTGTTTTCTCTTTAAAGTTTTGAGATACAGTTTCTTCTAACAGACCAAAATATACGCTAAATTTCTAGCGTATGGCTTTGTTCTAGTATCCTGCCCGATCACATTATCTCCCTTTGTTTAAAATCCTCTTTCTTTTTTTTGACCAACTTCTTATCATCAATTCCTTTTATAAATACTTTTATAATTTTCTTCTTTACAGTCATATTCCATCCATTCATCGTATTTACCCTAATTTTTGTACAGATATATTTTTCTCTCTTTAAAATTTTGGGAGGCACGTTCTTCTAACAGACCAAAATATGCCCAAAATCTAGAGTGTGGCACTGATCTATGCACCAGGCTGATCATATTTGATCATATTCTGTTTTTTTGTTGTTTTGTTTTTGTTTTTGTATGATTGTTTTTATCTTTTTCTTTTTTTTTTCTTTTTTCTTTCTTTCCCCTTCTTTTCCCCTGGTTTCACCACTCTTCTGATTTGTTTAGTGTATATATTTTCTGGGGTCATTGTTACCATGTTAGCATTTTGTTCTCTCATTCATCTATTCTCCTCTGGACAAAATGACAAGGTGGAAAAAAATCACCTCAAAAAAAAGAACAAGAGACACTACCGACTTCCAGGGACCTAATCAATATGGACATTAGTAAGATGTTGGAACTAGAGTTCAGAATGATGATTTTAAAGATACTAGCTGGGCTTGAAAAAGCATGGAAGATATTAGAGAAACCCTTTCTGGAGAAGTAAAAGAACTAAAATCAAATCAAGTCAAAATCAAAAAGGCTATTAATGAGGTGCAATAAAAAATGGAGGCTCTCACTGCTAGGATAAATGAGGCAGAAGAGAGAATTAGTGAAATAGAAGACCAAATGATAGAGAATGAAGAACCTGAGAAAAAGAGAGATAAACAACTACTGGATCACAGGGCAGAATTCGAGAGATAAGTGATAACATAAGACAAAACAATATTAGAATAATTGGGATCCCAGATGAAGAAGAAAGAGAGAGAGGGGCAAAAGGTATATAGGACCAAATTAAGCAGAGAACTTCCCTAATTTGGGAAAGGAAACAGGCATCAAAATCCAGGAGGCAGAGAGAACCCCCCTCAAAATCAATAAAAATAGGTCAGCACCCTGACATCTAAGAGTAAAACTTATGAGTCTCAGAGACAAAGAGAAAATCCTGAAAGCAGCTCAGGAGAAGAGATCTGTAATCTACAATGGTAGAAACATCAGATTGGCAACATATCTATCCACAGAGACCTGGCAGGCCAGAAAGGACTGGCATGATATATTCAGAGCACTAAATGAGAAAAATATGCAGCCAAGAATACTATATCCAGCTAGGCTGTCACTGAAAATAGAAGGAGAGATAAAAATCTTCCAGAAGAAACAAAAACTAAAGGAATTTGCAAACAGGAGAACAGCCATATAAGAAATATTGAAAGGGGTCCCCTAAGTAAAGTGAGAGCCTAAAAGTAACATAGACCAGAAAGGAACACAGAAAATATACAGTAACAGTCACCTTACAGGCAACACAATGGCATTAAATTCATATATTTCAATAGTTACCCTGAATGTAAATGGGCTAAATATCCCAATCAAAAGACACAGAGTATCAGAATGGATTAAAAAAACAAGACCCATCGATATGCTAACTGCAAGAGATTCATTTTAGACCCAAAGACACCCCCAGATTGAAAGTGAGGGGGTGGAAAACGATTTACCATGTTAATGGACACCAAAAGAAAGCTGGGGTGGCAATCCTTCTATCAGACAAATTAGATTTTAAACCAAAGACTGTAATAAGAGATGAGAAAGGACACTATATCATACTTAAAGGGTCTATCCAACAAGAAGATCTAACAATTGTAAATATCTATGCCCCTAACATGGGAGCAGCCAATTATATGAGCCAATTAATAACAAAAGCAAAGAAACACATTGACAACAATACAATAATAGTAGGGGAATTTAACACCCTTCTCACTGAAATGGACAGATCATCTAAGCAAAAGATCAACAAGGAAATAAAGACTTTAAATGACACACTGGATCAAGTAGACTTCACAGTTATATTCAGAACATTCCATTCCAAAGCAACAGAATACATGTTCTTCTCTAGTGCCCATGGAACCTTCTCCAGAATAGATCACATCCTAGTCATAAATCAGTTCTCAACCAGTACCAAAAGATTGGGATCATTCCCTGCCTATTTTCAGACCACAATGCTTTGAAACTAGAACTCAATCACAGGAGGAAGGTCGGAACAAACTCAAATACATGGAGACTAAAGAGCATCCTAATAAAGAATGAATGGGTCAACCAAGAAATTAAAGAAGAATTTAAAAAAAATTCAGGAAACAAATGAAAATGAAAACACAACTGTTCAAAATCTTTGGGATGCAGCAAAGGTGGTCCTAAGAGGAAAGCATATAGCAATACAAGCCTTTCTCAAGAAACAAGAAAGGTCCCAAATACACAACCTAACCCTACACCAAAAGGAGCTGGAGAAAGAACAGCAAATAAAGCTTAAACCTAGCAGGAGAAGAGAAATAATAAAGATCAGAGCAGAAATCAATGAAATAGAAACCAAAAGAACAGTAGAGCACATCAACGAAACAAGGAGCTGGTTCATTGAAAGAATTAATAAGATTGATAAACCCCTGACCAGACTTATCACAAAGAAGGAGAAATGACCCAAATAAATAAAATCATGAATGAAAGAGGAGAGATCACAACCAACACCAAAGAAATACAATAATAAGAACATATTATGAGCAACTCTATGCCATCAAATTAGACAACCTGGAAGAAATGGATGCATTCCTAGAGATGTATCAACTACCAAAACTGAACCAGGAAGAAATAGAAAACGTGAGCAGACCTATAACCACTAAGGAAATTGAAGCAGTCATCAAAAATCTCCCAAAAAACAAGAGCCCAGGGCCAGATGGCTTCCCAGGGGAATTCTATCAAACATTTAAAGAATAATTAATACTTATTCTTCTGAAACTGTTCCAAAAATAGAAATGGAAGGAAAACTTCTAAACTCATTTTATGAGGCCAGCATTACCTTGATCCCCAAAACAGACAAAGACTCTACCAAAAGAAGAATTACAGACCAGTAACCCTGATGAACGTGGATGCAAAAGTTCTCACCAAATACTAGCCAATAGGATCCAACAGTACATTAAAAGGATTATTCACCATGACCAACTGGGATTTATTCCTGGGCTGCAAGGTTGGTTCAACATCCACCAATCAATCAATGTGATACAATACATTAAAAAAAGAAAGAACAAGAACCATATGATCCTCTCAATAGATGCAGAAAAAGCATTTGACAAAGTACAGCATCCTTTCTTGATCAAAACCCTTCAGAGTATAGGTATAGAGGGTACATACTTCAATATCATAAAAGCCATCTATGAAAACCCCACAGCAAATATCATTCTCAATGGGGAAAAACTGAGAGCTTTCCCCCTAAGGTCAGGAACGCGGCAGGGATGTCCACTATCACCACTGCTATTCAACATAGTACTAGAAGTCCTAGCCACAGCAATCAGACAACAAAAAGAAATAAAAGGCATCCAAATTGGCAAAGAAGTCAAAATCTCACTCTTTGCAGATGATATGATACTTTATGTGGAAAACCCAAAAGACTCCACCCCAAAATTGCCAGAACTCATACAAGAATTCAGTAAAGTGGCAGGACATAAAATCAATGCACAGAAATCAGTGGCATTCCTATACACCAACAACAAGGCAGAAGAAAGAGAAATTAAGGAGTCGATCCCATTTACAATTGCACCC
>NW_023270175.1:18136476-18153130 GCF_011800145.1 Mirounga leonina | reverse complement strand
ATGGATTGGAAGAACAAATATGGTGAAGATGTCAATGCTACCTAGAGTTATCTACATATTCAATGCAATCCCTATTAAAATATCATCCACTTTTTTCAAAGAAATGGAGCAAATAATCCTAAAATTTGTATGGAACCAGAAAAGACCCCACATAGCCAGAGGAATGTTGAAAAAGAAAAGCAACGCTGGTGGCCTCACAATTCCAGACTTCAAGCTCTATTACAAAGCTGTAATCATCAAGACAATATGGTACTGGCACAAAAACCGACACATAGATCAATGGAACAGAATAGAGAACTCAGAAATGGACCCTCAACTCTATGGTCAACTCATCTTCGACAAAGCAGGAAAGAATGTCCAATGGAAAAAAGACAGTCTCTTCAACAAATGGTGTTGGGAAAATTGGATAGCCACATTCAGAAGAATGAAACTGAACCATTTCCTTACACCACACACAAAAATAGACTCCAAATGGTTGAAAGACCTCAATGTGAGAGAGGAGTCCATCAACATCCTAAAGGAGAACACAGGCAGCCACCTCCTCGACCTCAGCCACAACAACTTCTTCCTAGAAACATCGTCACAGGCAAGGGAAACAAGGGCAAAAATTAACTAATTGGACTTCATCAAGATAAGAAGCTTTTGCACAGCAAAATAAACAGTCAACAAATCCAAAAGATAACTGACAGAATGGGAAAAGATATTTGCAGATGACATATCAGATAAGGGGCTAGTATCCAAAATCTATAAAGAACTTATCAAACTCAACACCCAAAGAACAAATGATCCAATCAAGAATTGGGCAGAAGACATGAACAGACATCTCTGCAAAGAAGACATCCAAATGGCCAACAGACACATGAAAAAGTGCTCAACATCGCTCGGCATCAGGGAAATCCAAATCAAAACCTCAATGAGATACCACCTCACACCAGTCAGAATAGCTAAAATTAACAAGTCAGGAAATGAGAGATATTAGTGGGGATGCAGAAAATGGGGAACCCTCCTATACTGTTGGTGGGAATGCAAGCTGGTGCAGTCACCCTGGAAAACAATATGAACGTTCCTCAAGAAGTTGAAAATAGAGCTACCATACAACCCAGCAATTACACTACTGGGTATTTACCCCAAAGATACAAATGTAGTGATCCGAAGGGGTACGTGCAGCCTGATGTTTATAGAAGCAATGTCCACAATAGCCAAAGTATGGAAAGAGGCAAGATGTCCATCGACAGATGAATGGGTAAAGAAGAAGTGATATATATATATACGCAATGGAATATTATGCAGCCATCAAAAGGAATGAAATCTTGCCATTTGCAACGACATGGATGGAACTGGAGGGTATTATCCTGAGCGAAATAAGTCAATCAGAGAAAGACGTGTATCATATGACCTCACTGATGTGAGGAATTCTTAATCTCAGGAAACAAACTGAGTGTTGTTGGAGTGGTGAGGGGTGGGAGGGATGGGGCGGCTGGGTGATAGACTTTGGGGAGGGTATGTGCTATGGTGAGTGCTGTGAATTGTGTAAGACTCTTGAATCACAAACTTGTACCTCTGAAACAAATAATACATTACATGTTTAAAAAAGAAGAAGAAGAAGGAGGAGAAGGAGAAGATAGCAGGAAGGGAAAAATGAAGTGGGGAAAATCGGAGGGGGAAACAAACCTTGAGAGACTATGGACTCTGAGAAACAAACTGAGGGTTCTAGAGGGGAGGGGTTGGGGGGATGAATAAGCCTCATGTTGGGTATTAAAGAGGTCACGTCCTGCATGGAGCATTGGGTGTTATACACAAACAATGAATCATCGAACACTACATCAAAAACTAATGATATGTGATGATTATCATAACATAATAAAAAAAAGAAACAGAGATTCATATCTATATCTTATAAATGTGATCAACCTAATGAATGATCTTAATTCAAATATATATGAAGTATAATGGAAGCTTACCTCAGTGAAGGCCATATATGAAAAGCCCAAACTAACATCAAAAACAAAGGGGAAACTGAAAACTTTTCCTGTAAGTTCAGGACAAAGACAGGATTCCTGCACTCTTTACTTCTTTTCAACATAGGAAGTCTAGCCAGATCAATTAGATGGAAAAAGAAATCCAAATTTGAAATAAGGAAGTAATATTATCTCTGCTTATAGATGTCATAATTATACATGTTGAAAACCTTAAAAACTAAACAGAAAAATTGTCAGAACTAGGAAATTCAGCAAAGTTGCAGCATGCAAAGTTAACATACAAAAAATCAGTTATGTGTGTATACACAAACAATTGACTTTTTGGAACATTAAGAAAACAAACTCATTCACAATAACAACACAAAGGATCAATTTGGAATAAAGAATCAAAGAGATGAAAGATTTGTACAATGAAAATTGGCAAACTTTGATGAAGATGAAGGAAATTAATAAAACACAAATAAATCGAAAGACACCCCATGTCCATAGGTTGGAAGCGTTAATATTGTTATTACCCATCAGGGAAATTCAAATGAAAACCACATTGAAATACCACCTTACTCCAGTTAGAATGGCAAAAATTGACAAGGCATGAAACAACAAATGTTGGAGAGGTTGTGGAGAAAGGGGAACCCTCTTACACTGTTGGGAATGCAAGTTGATACAGCTATTTTGGAAAACAGTGTGCAGGTTCCTCAAGAAATTAATAATAGAGTTACCCTATGATCTAGCAATTGCACTACTGGGTATTTACCTCAAAGACACAGATGTAGTGAAAAGAAGGGCCATATGCACCCCAATGTTCATAGCAGCAATGTCCACAATTGCCAAACTCTGGAAAGAACTGAGATGTCCTTCAACAGACGAATGGATAAAGAAGATGTGGTCCATATATACAATGGAATATTATCCAGCCATCAGAAATGATGAACACCCAACTTTTACATCAACATGGTTGGGACTGGAGGAGATTATGCTAAGTGAAATAAGTCAAGCAGAGAAAGTCAATTATCATATGGTTTCACTTATTTGTGGAACATAAGGAATAGTATGGAGGACATTAGGAGAAGGAAGGGAAAAATAAAGGGGGGGAAATCAGAGGTGGAGATGAACCATGAGAGACTATGGACTCCAAGAAACAAACTGAGGGTTTTAGAGGGGAGAGGGGTGGAGGGATGGGTTAGCACAGTGATGGGTATTAAGGAGGGCATGTATTGCATGGAGCACTGATTGTTATATGCAAACAATGAATCATGGAACACTACATCAAAAACTAATGATGTACTGTATGGTGACTAACATAACATAATAAAATTAAATTAAGTTTTTTAAAAAAGTCCATACTACCCAATGCAATCTACAGATTCAATGAAAAGTCTAGCAAAATCACAATGGCATTTCTTACCAAAATAGAAAAAAAAAAAAAAAACTTAAAATTTACATGAAA
This sequence comes from Mirounga leonina, assembly GCF_011800145.1. Lineage (NCBI taxonomy): Eukaryota > Metazoa > Chordata > Mammalia > Carnivora > Phocidae > Mirounga > Mirounga leonina. The sequence continues at coordinate 18,149,704 of NW_023270175.1, read as the reverse complement.
CCATAAATGACCCTTAAAAGTCAAATGAATATTGAGCAAGAAGAACAAAGAAGGAAGCTTCATATTTCCTGATTTTAAACTATATTACAAAGCCATAGTAATCAAAAGAGTATTCTACTGGCATAAAGATAGACATATAGACCAGTAGAACAGAAGAGAGCCCAGAAATAAATCCACACATCTATGGTTGACTGAATTTTGACAAGAGTACCAAGAGTGCACAATAGGAAAAGGACAGTTTTTCAATAAGTGGTCTTAGGAAAACTGGATATCTACATGCAGAAAAATAAAATTTGATCCTTATCTCACGCCATATACAAAAATCTCAAAATGGATGAAATACTTAAATGTAATACCTAAAACCATAAAAAGTCTAAAAGAAAACATAGGGAAAAAGCTTCTTGACATTGGTCTGTACAATGATATTTTTGGGGAATTGACACCAAAAGCATAGGCAGCAAAACCAAAAAATAGGCAAGCGGAATTGCATCAAACTAGAAAGCTCCTGCACAGCAAAGGAAACAATCAATACAGCAATGAGACAACTGACAGAATGAGAGAAAATATTTGCAAACCATTTATGTGTTAAGAGGTTAATATCCAAAATATGTAAGAAATTCAGACAGCTCAATAGCAAAAACGCCCAAATATTCCAATGAAAAAATGAGCACAGGACCTATATAGACATCTCTTAAAAGAAGGGATAGAAATGGATGAGAGGGTTATGAAAAAGTGATCAACATCACTAGTCATCAGTAAAATATAATTCAAAATCACTATGAGATATAACTTCACATCTGTTAGGATGGTTATTATCAAAAGGCAAAGGATATGAAGTGTTGGTTAAGATGTGTAGAAAAGAGAACACTTTTACACTGTTGTTGGATATGTAAAATGGTACAACCATTATGGAAAACTATATGGAGATTTCTCGAAAAATTAAAAATAGATTTACCATATAATCCAGCAATCTTACTTCTGGGAATGTATCTAAAGCAGATGAAATCAGTATCTTGAGATATTTGCACTCTCATGTTTATTTCAGCATCATTCACAATAGCCAAGATACGGAAACAACATAAATGTCGATGAGTAAATGGATAAAGAAAATGTATCTTGCCTTTTGCAACAATGTGTATGAGCCTGGAGAACATTCTGTTAAGGAGTCTGAAAGATACATCCTGCATGATGTCATTTATATGTAGAAATTAAAATAGTGGATCACAAGAGGCCACAGCAACTAGTGTTAAATCCTAGTTAAATCCTCAGCCCATATATCACATAATTAGGATATGGGTAAAAGTCTGAAAAAATACCTCTGACCTCAGAAAACTTTATCGCTAAAGATATGAGATTATACCAAATCACTGATCTGGGTAATGAATTTGTAAAATGAGACAAACAAATAAGAATTTAACAATAGCCCTTATTCAATTTTCATTAATACAAACATATATAAAATCTGTTTTATATAAAAAATAAAATTAAATAAATAAAATAAAATAAAATAGTGAAAGTCATAGAAACAGAGTATAAAATGGTGATTCCCAGGGACTGGGTGGAGGAGGGGGAAATGAGCAGATATTTGTCAAGGGATATAAAGTTTCAATTATGCAAAATTAATAAGCTATGGAGATCTAATGTACAACATTGTGGCTATAGTTAAAAACACTGAATTGTATACTTGAAATTTGTTGAGGGTAGAATGTAAGTGTCCTAAGCATACACACATGCATACACACACACAAAGAAAATGGTAACTATGTGAGGTAATGGATATGTTAACTAGTTTGATTTTGATGATAATTTCTTAATGTTTATTTACTGATATTTATCAATGTATAAAGTTGTATACTTCAAATGTATACAATTTTTAATTGTCAATTATACCTCAATAAAGTCAGAAAAAAAGTGTCATGGAAACAAAGATGAAGTAGTAATTGTTGTTACCTAAATATCTGGGGAAGGCTTTACAAAAGAAACCATATAAGTTGGCAAAACAGAAAAAGGGGAAAAAAGTGAGTTTCTGGTAGAAATAATAGCATGGGCAAAAATAAGAAAGCATGAAGAATGTATCATATCAACAAATGTTGGGGCACGTGGGTGGCTCTGTCAGTTAAATGTCTGACTCTTGATTTCAGCTCAGGTCATGATCTCAGGGTCATGAGATTGAGCCCCACATCAGGCTCCACAGTGGTAGGGAGTCTGCTTAATACTCTCTCTCTCCCTCTGCCCCTCCCCACCTCTAAAAAAATGTCAAGTAATCTAGTGTGAATGGAGGGCATGATAGATTGGGAAAATTATGAATAATGAAACTGAAAAGAAAAAATTGAGATGCTAAAAATACGTGAGAGACTTATTAGTCTAACATAACACCATGTTACATGAGAGAGAGAGAGACCCAAGGGAAGAGTGGACTTGCAAAAAGAATATAAACTGTATGTGGTAGAAAGTTAAGGGGGCATTGCAAAAGCAAATATACCAAATAATTGCTCTGGTGACAAATGTTTTTGGTTAAATGGGTGATGGGTATTAAAGAGGGCACTTGTGATGAGCACTCAGTATTACAGTGATGAATCACTAAATTCTACATCTGTAACTAATATTACACTGTATTTTTTAAATTATGTTATGTTAATCACCATACATTACATCATTAGTTTTTGATGTAGTGTTGCATGATTCATCGTTTGCATGTAACACCCAGTGCTCCATTCAGTACGTGCCCTCTTTAATACCCATTACCAGGCTAACCCATCCCCCCACCCCCCTCCCCTCAAGAACCCTCAGTTTGTTTCTCAGAGTCCATAGTCTCTCATGGCTCGTCTCGCCTCCAATTCCCCCCCCCTTCATTTTTCCCTTCCTGCTATCTTCTTCTTCTTTTTTTTTTTTTAACATATAACGTATTATTTGTTTCAGAGGTACAGGTCTGTGATTCAACAGTCTTACACAATTCACAGTGCTTACCAGAGCACATACCCTCTCCAGTGTCTATCATCAAGCCACGCCATCCCTCCCACCCCCCACCACTCCAGCAACCCTCAGTTTGTTTCCTGAGATTAAGAATTCCTCATATCAGTGAGGTCATATGATACATGTCTTTCTCTGATTGACTTATTTCGCTCAGCATAATACCCTCCAGTTCCATCCACGTTGTTGCAAATGGCAAGATTTCATTCCTTTTGATGGCTGCATAATATTCCATTGTATATATACACCACATCTTTATCCATTCATCTTTTTTCTTAAAAGTCTTTACTCCACAAATTAAAATGCTAAAAAGAAAATAATAATTCTAAAACCTTTTGCATATATATATCTCTATATATCTCTATCTATCTATCTATCTATATCTCACATCTTCTTTATCCATTCATCTGTCGATGTACATCTTGGCTCTTTCCATAGTTTGGCTGTCCATATGACCCAGCAATTGCACTACTGGGTATTTACCCCAAAGATGCAAATGTAGTGATCCAAAGGGGTATGTGCACCCTGATGTTTATAGCAGCAATGTCCACAATTACACTGTATGTTAACTAACTGGAGTTTAAATAAAAACTTGAAAAATAAAAGAAAAGCTGAATAGATGTGTAGTAGAATAGTAGAATAGACATTATTGCATTCATCTTGGTGTCAGTAGTTGAGAGCACTGTGCTAATCATAATTACATATAAATTCATCTCTGTGAAGTAGATACATGTTATCTTCTTCCATTGTCACAGACTGCAGTTTTAACTTGTGAGAGAATATGTCTATTATCAGGAAGATAATCAAGAGAACTGACCCCAAATCTGAGAAAACAATATTAAAGAAAGTGACATTTGTGAATCAGAGTATCTCGCTTAACCAAAGATATGTATCTTGTATCATAAAGTTGATCTGTGACACCTGAAGATAGACAAGTTTTGGAGACAGAATGGTATTAGTGATATGGGTGTAAATAATTCATATTATGCTTACAGTACATTGTTTCTGGACTACATTATTATTATTTTTTTTGGAGAGGGAATGTATTTTATTTCATTTTTTAAATTTTATTATGTTATGTTAGTCACCATACAGTACATCATTAATTTTTGATGTGGTGATCCACGATCCATTGTTTTCGTATAACACCCAGTGCTCCATGCAGTACATGCCCTCCTTAATACCCATCACCGGGCTAACCAATCCCCCCTCCTCCCTGCCTTCTAAAACCCTGTTTGTTTCTCAGAGTCCATAGTCTCTCATGGTTAACTTAACATCTCTAAGGATGCCCCTACAAGTCAACACTTGAATTATCTTGAATCTCTATGAATATGTGCTATCTACAGAATTTGATTCAGGCAGGGGCGAAATAGAAAAAAAAAGCTTTAATCATTCCTGGTAATGAATAATCATTGATTTAAGTCTTTAGTCCTTTGATATTCTTAAAATTATGGCAGGTTTAGGTTTTGAATAGAAAATAATGTTGCTTTGTAAGCATGACTTGAAAGAAGAGAATTATATAGAGAGTGATTTCTATTGTAGTTATCATTTAGGCAGGGGTAGTGTTATTTATTTTGTGTGTCTGTGTTTGTGTGTGCTGTGGTGTGTATTCTATATGAAGAATAGTTTTCAACATTTCTATGTGACAAACATCTAGAATATCCTCTACTAGGAAAAAAAACCTTTGATGCTATTACTACTACTCTGGTGTATATGCAGTTATAACTAATTTCATTTATTTATTAATCTGTTCATTTATTCAATAAACATGCATTGAATACCTACTCTCTAATAGGTGCTGTTTTGAGTATTATAGTTCCTGCTTCCAAGATGTTTAAAATCTATTTTAGAAAATTAATATAAAGCAAATTAATACATAAGAAAAATAATGATAATTGATATTAAGGTACAAAAATTCCATATGGGGTATATTATGTGATATTATAAACATAATAAAAACGAAACATTAATAATGAAAATATGAAATTGTTTGGAGAAAAAGACACAAACATCAAAAGCATCTTAAAGCATAAGTAAGACTTCTAAGGAAGGTGAAGCAGCTGTGAAAAAATAAGTTAAAAATGCTTCTAGCAGGAAGACTGATCAGCAACAATGGGGCCCTGGAATAAGAAAGCACAAACCACTTTCCTGTCTTGGTGAATGGCACTATAATCCTCCATTAAATTCAGAAAACAAAGAATCTTCTTAGAGTCCTACCTCTCCTTTACTCATCACATTTAACTCTTCACTAAGCTCTATTTGAAATACAACTTAATTCAATTGCTAATTCAAATACACATTTGAAAAAGGTTTTGAATCCATCTACTTCTCTCTAATTCCACTTTCATCACCTTAAGTCAGGTCATCTCTCTTACATAACTAAGCTAACAGGTATTCTGGCCTCAAGTTATGACTTTCTCCAATCCATCCTCTACACTTATATTTCTATAATGCAGATCTTATAACATCTCTTTTCTTACTTAAATACTTTTTTTAAAGATTTGTTTATTTAGAGAGAGAGAGAGAGAGCACAAGAAGGGGGAGGGGCAGAGAGAGAGGGAGACAAGCAGACTCCCCACCGAGCAGGGAGCCTGATGCAGGGTTCAATCCCAGAATGCTGAGATCATGACCTGAGCTGAAACCAAGAGTTGGATGCTTAACCAACTGAGCCACCCAGATGCCCCTTACTTAAATACTTTTAATATCTCATTTTCCTATCACTGAAATACAAACTCTTGAACATGACATAACTGATACTGAGTGATTTAATCCTTGCTCACCTCTATGTCTTTATCTCTTGTCACTTCCCTGCTGCAAGTGCTCCAAATTACTTAATATGCCCTGAAAATTGTATGTCATTTTGTGACTGCTGCTTTTGTGTGATATTCCTTCTACCTGAAATATCATTAATGTATATATTTCACATTAATTATGTCTGGGTATACTTAAATTCTCAACCCATATATCACATCTTCTGGGGAGCATCCCATTATTTGCACTATTTATAATCTTGTTTGATAAGCTTTCTCTTTGGTTCTGTGTCTATCACTTTCAGAACACCCTTTATACTGTATTAAAACTAGTCCATTTATATCTGTGCCTCTCTTACTAGAGTCCAAACTCCTTAAAGTCAGGAATCACTTGATTAATGTTTTTATTCCTCATACATAACATGAGTCACAGTGCCTGGCACATCAAAGTGATGCAGTAAATATGTGTTGAATGAATTACTGAGTGAATGAATATAAAAACTGCAGACTAAGCAACGAGCAGTGGCATACATAGCACACCGACCATATATAGAACATTTGACACTTGGAGAGAATACTTTAAAAAAAAACAAACAAACTCTTGTGCATGACATGACACATTTATTATCATATTCATATGGATTATAGAAGTATAGCCCCAAAAGAAATGGGGAAAGTGAAAATATAATTATGTCAATATGAAATAAAAGGATAAAATATTAAATAATAAAGCACAATTATTTAGAAAATATTGAACAAAACAATGCAATCATTTTTATACCTATTTGAACTTGGTCCTTTAGTAACAGTCTGGTATAATAGTTTTTCTAAATAATAATCTGGTAAGTACATAAATGAATTAAAATTAAGAAGGAAACATCTACAAACAGTATAATTTAGAAAACTTCTAAATTTAACTTTTGTTGTGACATTTCATTTTCTTAATCTTCTCATAATGCATAAATTTTAAGGAATGAAAACAAAAATTAACACTTAAAAATATATATGACTTCTGGCCTGATCATGGTAATATAGACTTATTTCTCCCTGTTTCTCTCTATAAAGTATAATTACAAACCTTGGAAATTATGCAAGATACAACAAAAAGAAAACTGAAAAGAAAGAGGAAGACAAATTGGTTTGGAACCCCAGATTGGAAGAACAAGTGGCAAGACTTCTTACACCATCCCACCCAGAAAAGTTGATTCAGCCTTAACATTTCTCAACCTGCAACTTTCCAACAGAAAACAGGTCAGATAGGCCAATTCCTTTCATAAATTTAACAAAAGTCCTGCTAACAACACCAAGTGAGCGCAGAAGCAAGAACAAGAAAGATGGATATGTAACCTTCTAACAATAAGAGAATGTAGGGTGGGAGGCTGTTTTCCTTCCCTGCTGGGCCTGAAGCTATTCCTCACTATCTCTACCACAACCTAGAAACACTAGGAAGCAAGGGGTGGAAAGATCCAACAAGTGGATCCCACAATACTCATCCTGGACCAGCAAAGCATCTTTCTTTCTTCAGACAAAACAAGTTGAACCCAATGGGCACTCCAGCAGCAGAACATAAAATAGCAGATCAAAACAAACAAACAAGGGTGCGTGGATGGCTCAGTCGTTAAGCATCTGCCTTCGGCTCAGGTCATGATCCCAGGGTCCTGGAGTCGAGCCCACATCAGGCTCCCTGCTCAGCGGGAAGCCTGCTTCTCCCTCACCCACTCCCCCTGCTTGTGTTCCTGCTCTCTGACTCTCTCTGTCTGTCAAATAAATAAAATCTTTAAAAACAAACAAAACAACAACAAAAACAAAAACCTCAGCAGCTCTGAAATTAAATTGCTTTTGGAACTACATCCCACAAATGAAGGCCAGATTTTTCACAGAAACAGAAGAAAAATGGCAATTTTCAAAAAGAAAAAAGCTGGAAGTATTATCATTCTGATTTCAAAATATATTACAAAGCTGTAGTAATCAAAATAGTATGGGTTTGACATAGACACTTAAATCAATGAAACAGAATAGAGATCCCAGTAATAAACCCTTGCATATGTGGTCAAGTACTATTTGACAAGGGAGCCAAGAATACTCAATAGAAAAAAGGTAGTCTCTTCAATAAATGGTGCTGAGAAAAATGAATATTCACATGAAAAAGAATAAAATTGCACCCTAATCTTAATACCACTTATAAAAATCAACTCCAACTGGATTAAGAACATAAACATAGATTGAAACCACACAATTTCTAGAAGAAAAAATAAAGTCTTGATAATTATTTCCCAAAGCACAAGCAAAAAATGTACAAATCAACAAGTGGAACAGCATTATACTAAAAGTTTCTTCTGAGCAAAAGAAACTATCAACAAATGAAAAGGCAACTTACAAAATGGGAGAAAATATATGTAAATCATATATCTGATAAGAGATTAATATTCAAAATGCATAAGGAACTCATACACTCAGTATTAACAAATTTGATTTAAAGGGCGCCTGGGTGGCTCAGTCGGTTAAGCGTCTGCCTTCGGCTCAGGTCATGATCCCAGGGTCCTGGGATCGAGCCCCATGTCGGGCTTCTGGCTCAGCGAGGAGCCTGCTTCTCCCTCTCCCTTTGCCTCTCTCCCTGCTCATGCTCTCTCTCTGTCTCTGTATCTCTGTGTCTCAAATGAATAAATACAAAATCTTAAAAAAATTTGATTTAAAAATAGGCAGAGGACTTGAATAGACATTTCTTTAAAGATCTACAAATGGCCAACAATTATATAAAATGGTGCTCAACATCACTAATCATCAGGGAAATGCAAATCAAAACCACAATGACATATCAGATCTATTAGGACGGCTATTATAAAAAAGACAAAAGATAAATTCTGGCAAGGATATGGAAAAAAGGGAACCCTGGTGCACTGCTATTGAAAATGTAAATTAGTGTAGCTATTATAGAGAACAGTATGCAGTTTCTCAAAAAATTAAAAATAGAAATACCATATGATTCAGCAATCCCATTTCTGGGTATATATCCAAAGGAAATGAAATCACTATCTTAAGGAGATATCTGCACTCTGATGTTCATTTCATCATTATTCACAATAGCCAAGATATGGAAACAATTAACAATTTGTCTAGTAGACTCCATACTGAGAATAAATCTTCATCTATTATGCTTGTCAATTAAAAAAATAACATTGAACCTAACTCATAAGGGTATTTACAAAAATACACATTTTTCCCTGCTTCCAAATGTTACCATACTTCAAAATCTGAAATCTGAATTTTTCTTCAGTTTGTCTTTTGCTTTCAGCTTATTTTTACTGTTTTTCTTTTATTCCTTTACTTTAGTATTCTTTGTTGTTATTGTCTTGTATGATAGAATTCTAAGATAGCCCCATGACCTTTGTCCCTCTTTTGTTACTATCTTGATTCTATTATGCTATCTGACAAAAGGTATTTTGCATATGTGATTAAGGTTACTATTAGTTGATCTCAGGAAGATTATCCAGGTGGGCCTAAGCTATCATATAAGCCCTTAAAATAGAGAGTTTTATCTGGACAGTAGCAGAATAAGATTTCAGAAAGATTCAAAGTGTGAGAGGACTTGACATTAAGGAGGTTCTCCATTGCTGAAAGGGAGGGGATCATAGGAAAAGGACCCAAGAATGGTCTCTATGAGATGAGAACAGTTCCTGGTTGACAGCAAGAAAGTGAGTACTTCAATCCTACAATTCCAATGGCCTGAATTCTGCCAACAATCTGAATGAGCTCAGAATTGGATTCTTCCACAGGGCCTCAAGGTAAGAGTCCATCCAGTTAACAATTTTATTTCAGCTTCATAGACTGTAAATAGAGAAGCCAGATGATACCACCTGAACTTCTGACCCACAGAACTGTAAGCAAATAAAAACATATTATTGTTTTAAGTTGCAAACTTTGTGGTAATTTGTTATACAGCAATAAAAAAATAAATACACTCCACAATCCTTTTGAGATTCACACAAGTCTTGACCATTAAGTGTAATTAAAATTCTATTTAGTCTCAGACCAAAAAAAAAAAAATGTGGTGGGAACACTAGATCTATAGATTAGGTGTTTGAGAAAATGGAATTCTATTTCTGAATATCCTTGTAGAAGCTCTACTCCAGTCTTGGAAAAGATCTTTGCTTTGCTTCTTTCCCCATTAAACTCCATGTATATGAGTAAGGTATCAAAGATAATTTCTTGGTTTGTGGATGAAAAATGTCAGTAAGCAGCTAACCAACTATTTAGTGAATCTAGAATCTGAATACTGTACCCACTGAGTCTAGCCTATCTTTGAAAACAGTGGAAACATCTGACAGGAGAAGTTTCAATCTCTTGATGTTGAATTGTCTATAAGATATTAACATTCATATTGACTATACTAGAGAAAAATATTGGCTATATTGCTGATGGTAGTATTTTAAGAAGATGAAAAACATCCTTCAGAATAAAAATAGAAAATATCTCTTTCCTTCTAAGAAGGCAGAAAGTAACAAAGCTGCTAAGAAAACTACTGTATAATAACTGCCATTTGAACTGTCATAGGGTTTCCTCATAATTCCTGCTGCCTTTCTAACAGATGGCACTATGCCTTCCAGTATTAATCTCTATCGAGAGATTTTCCAAGAAAGCAATACATGCCCTCTCAAGGCAAAACCACCAAAAGCCCAAATGGCTAGTTATTACCATTCTCTGCCTTCTCTGATTTCATTTTTGTTCTATTTATGAATGGCCAAGATTTTTTAAAAATAATAATACAAAGGGACATAGTCAATATAAACATATAGTGGATAAAAGGAAAAGTGTATAAAAGTTTCTATCATGACAAAGGAAATCTCTTCACCTATTTCTCCACTTATATAAAAGGTTTTGGAAGACATAGAGACAAGAAAGGGAGCCAGATACTATTGTTACAAAATAATGGAAAATTCAGAAAAGAAAAGAGAAGACATGGTGTATTATTATTATGGAGGTGCCATAATAAAATACCACAGACCACATATCTTAGAAGAAATTTATTTTCTCACAATTCTGGGGGCTAGCAGTCACAGGTCAAGGTCTGGCAGAGTTTGAATGCAAGTGAAGACTGTGATTTGCAAATAGCTGCTGCCTCATTGTGTCGTCACATGAAATTTTATGTACACACAAAAAGAGAGCAAGATCTCTGCTCTTTAATTTTTTTAAAGATTTTATTTATTTATTTAAGAAAGAGAGAGAGAGACAGAGACAGAGAGCAAGCATGAACAGGGTAAGGGCAGAGGGAGAAACAGGTTCTATCCCAGGACCCTGAGATCATGACCTGAGCCAAAGGCAAATGCTTAACTGACTAAGCCACTCAGCCTACCTGTTCTTTCTCTTATTATAAGGTCACTAATCCTCTAAGATATGGCCTCACTCTTATTTTCTCATTTGAACTTAATTACCTCCTTAAAGGCCCTATCTCCAAATATAGTCACATTGGGGATTAAGTCTTCAACATTTGAACCTGGGGAGGAACACCATCCCGTCCATAATATTCCACTATCTAGTCTCACAAAAGTCTTGTTTTTCTTTCATGCAAAATATGTTCATTCCATCCAAACAGCACAGCATTTTAACTCATTCCAGCATCAACTTTATTTTTTTTTTTATTTTTTATTCTTATGTTAATCCCCATACATTACATCATTAGTTTTAGATGAAGTGTTCCATGATTCATTGTTTGTGCATAACACCCAGTGCTCCATGCAGAATGTGCCCTCCTCAATACCCACCACCAGGCTAACCCATCCTCCCACCCCCCTCCCCTCTAGAACCCTCAGTTTGTTTTTCAGAGTCCATCGTCTCTCATGGTTGGTCTACCCCTCCGATTTCCCCCGTTTCATTCTTCCCCTCCTGCTACCTTCTTCGTCTTCTTTTTTTTTTTTTTCTTAACATATATTGCATTATTTGTTTCAGAGGTACAGATCTGAGATTCAACAGTCTTGCACAATTCACAGCGCTTACCAGAGCACATACCCTCCCCAGTGTCCAGTGTCTATCACCCAGTCACCCCATCCCTCCCACCCCACGCCCCACTCCAGCAACCCTCAGTTTGTTTCCTGCAATTAAGAATTCCTCATATCAGTGAGATCATATGATACATGTCTTTCTCTGTTTGACTTATTTCACTCAATGTAATACCCTCCAGTTCCATCCACGTCGTTGCAAATGGCAAGATCTCATGCCTTTTGATGGCTGCATAATATTCCATTGTATATATATACCACTTCTTCTTTATCCATTCATCTGTCGATGGACATCTTGGCTCTTTCCACAGTTTGGCTATTGTGGACATTGCTGCTATAAACATTGGGGAGCACGTACCCCTTCAGATCCCTACTTTTGTATCTTTGGGGTAAATACCCAGTAGTGCAATTGCTGGATCATATGGTAGCTCTATCTTCAACTTTTTGAGGAACCTCCATACAGTTTTCCAGAGTGGCTGCACCAGCTTGCATTCCCACCAACAGTGTAGGAGGGTTCCCCTTTCTCCGCATCCCCGCCAACATCTATCGTTTCCTGACTTGTTAATTTTAGCCATTCTGACTGGTGTGAGGTGTTATCTCACTGAGGTTTTGATTTGGATTTCCCTGATGCCAAGCGATATTGAGCACTTTTTCATGTGTCTGTTGGCCATTTGGATGTCTTCTTTGGAAAAATGTCTGTTCATGTCTTCTGCCCATTTCTTGATTGGATTCTTTGTTCTTTGAGTATTGAGTTTGATGAGTTCTTTATAGATTTTGGATACTAGCCCTTTATCTGATATGTCATTTGCAAATATCTTCTCCCATTCTGTCGGTTGTCTTTTGGTTTTGTTGACTGTTTCCTTTGCTGTGCAAAAGCTTTTTATCTTGATGAAGTCCCAATAGTTCATTTTTGCCCTTGCTTCCTTTGCCTTTGGTGATGTTTCTAGGAAGAAGTTGCTTCAGCTGAGGTCGAAGAGGTTGCTGCCTGTATTCTCCTTTAGGATTTTGATGGACTCCTGTCTCACATTGAGGTCTTTCAACCATTTGGAGTCTATTTTTGTGTGTGGTGTGAGGAAATGGTCCAGTTTCATTCTTTTGCATGTGGCTATCCAATTTTCCCAACACCATTTGTTGAAGAGACTGTCTTTTTTCCATTGGAGATTCTTTCCTGCTTTGTCAAAGATGAGTTGACCATAGAGTTGAGGGTCCATTTCTGGGCTCTCTATTCTGTTCCATTGATCTATGTGTCTGTTTTTGTGCCAGTACCATGCTGTCTTGATGATGACAGCTTTGTAATAGAGCTGGAAGTCTGGAATTGTGATGTTCCCAGCTGTGCTTTTCTTTTTCAACATTCCTCTGGCTATGCGGGGTCTTTTCTCGTTCCATACAAATTTTAGGATCATTTGTTCCATTTCTTTGAAAAAAGTGGATGGTATTTTGATGGGGATTGCAATGAATGTGTAGATTGCTCTAGGTAGCATTGACATCTTCACCATATTTGTTCTTCCAATCCAT
>NW_023270175.1:18040557-18131476 GCF_011800145.1 Mirounga leonina | reverse complement strand
GGGTGCAATTGTAAATGGGATCGACTCCTTAATTTCTCTTTCTTCTGTCTTGTTGTTGGTGTATAGGAATGCCACTGACTTCTGTGCATTGATTTTATATCCTGCCACTTTACTGAATTCCTGTATGAGTTCTAGCAGTTTTGGGGTGGAGTCTTTTGGGTTTTCCACATAAAGTATCATATCATCTGCAAAGAGTGAGATTTTGACTTCTTTGCCAATTTGGATGCCTTTTATTTCTTTTTGTTGTCTGATTGCTGTGGCTAGGACTTCTAGTACTATGTTGAATAGCAGTGGTGATAGTGGACATCCCTGTCGCGTTCCTGACCTTAGGGGGAAAGCTCTCAGTTTTTCCCCATTGAGAATGATATTCGCTGTAGGTTTTTCATAGATGGCTTTTATGATATTGAGGTATGTACCCTCTATCCCTATACTCTGAAGAGTTTTGATCAAGAAAGGATGCAGTACTTTGTCAAAAGCTTTTTCTGCATCTATTGAGAGGATCATGATTCTTGTTCTTTCTTTTGTTAATGTATTGTATCACATTGATTGATTTGTGGATGTTGAACCAACCTTGCAGCCCAGGGATAAATCCCACTTGGTCGTGGTGAATAATCCTTTTAATGTACTGTTGGATCCTATTGGCTAGTATTTTGGTGAGAATTTTTGCATCCATGTTCATCAGGGATATTGGTCTGTATTTCTCCTTTTTGATGGGGTCTTTGTCTGGTTTTGGGATCAAGGTAATGCTGGCCTCATAAAACGAGTTTGGAACTTTTCCTTCCATTTCTATTTTTGGAACCATTTCAGAAGAATAGGTATTAATTCTTCTTGAAATGTTTGGTAGAATTCCCCTGGGAAGCCATCTGGCCCTGGGCTCTTGTTTTTTGGGAGATTTTTGATGACTGCTTTAATTTCCTTAGTGGTTATAGGTCTGTTCACGTTTTCTATTTCATCCTGGTTCAGTTTGGGTAGTTGATACATCTCTAGGAATGCATCCATTTCTTCCAGGTTATCTGATTTGCTGGCATAGAGTTGCTCATAATATGTTCTTATAATTGTTTGTATTTCTTTGGTGTTGGTTGTGATCTCTCCTCTTTCATTCATGATTTTATTTATTTGGGTCCTTTCTCTTTTCTTTTTGATAAGTCTGGCCAGGGGTTTATCAATCTTGTTAATTCTTTCAAAGAACCAGCTCCTAGTTTCGTTGATCTGTTCTACTGTTCTTTTAGTTTCTATTTCATTGATTTCTGCTCTGATCTTTATTATTTCTCTTTCCTGCTGGGCTTAGGCTTTATTTGCTGTTCTTTCTCCAGCTCCTTTAGGTGTAGGGTTAGGTTGTGTACTTGAGACCTTTCTTGTTTCTTGAGAAAGGCTTATATTGCTATATACTTTCCTCTTAGGACTGCCTTTGCTGCATCCCAAAGATTTTGAATAGTTGTGTTTTCATTTTCATTGGTTTCCATGTATTTTTTTTTAATTCTTCTTTAATTTCCTGGTTGACCCATTCATTCTTCAGTAGGATGCTCTTTAGCCTCCATGTATTTGAGTTCTTTCTGACTTTCCTCTTATGATTGAGTTCCAGTTTCAAAGCATTGTGGTCTGAAAATAGGCAGGGAATGATCCCAATCTTTTGGTACTGGTTGAGACCTGATTTATGACCTAGGATGTGATCTATTTTGGAGAATATTCCATGGGCACTAGAGAAGAATGTGTATTCTGTTGCTTGGGGGTGAATGTTCTGAATATGTATGTGAAGTCCATTTGGTCTAGTGTGTCATTTAAAGTCTTTATTTCCTTGTTGATCTTTTGCTTAGACGATCTGTCCATTTCAGTGAGGGGGTGTTAAAGTCCCCCACTATTATTGTATTGTTGTCGATGTGTTTCTTTGCTTTTGTTATTAATTGCCTTATATAATTGGCTGCTCCCATGTTAGGGGCATAGATATTTACAATTGTTAGATCTTCTTGTTGGATAGATCCTTTAAGTAGGATATAATGTCCTTCCTCATCTCTTATTACAGTCTTTGGTTTAAAATCTAATTTGTCTGATATAAGGATTGCCACCCCAGGTTTCTTTTGGTGTCCATTAGCATGGTAAATTGTTTTCCACCCCCTCACTTTCAATCTGGGGGTTTCTTTGGGTCTAAAATGAGTCTCTTACAGACAGCATATCGATGGGTCTTGTTTTTTAATCCAGTCTGATAGCCTGTGTCTTTTGATTGGGGCATTTAGCTCATTTACATTCAGGGTAACTATTGAAAGATAGGAATTTAGTGCCATTGTATTGCCTGTAAGGTGACTGTTACCGTATATTGTCTGTGTTCCTTTCTGGTCTATGTTGCTTTTCGGCTCTCTCTTTGCTTAGAGGACCCCTTTCAAGATTTCTTGTAGGGCTGGTTTTGTGTTTGCAAATTTCTTTAGTTGTTGTTTGTCCTGGAAGCTTTTTATCTCTCTTTCAATTTTCAATGACAGCCTAGCTGGATAGAATATTCTTGGCTGCATATTTTTCTCATTTAGTGCTCTGAATATATCCTGCCAGTCCTTTCTGGCCTGCCAGGTCTCTGTGGATAGGTCTGTTGCCAATCTAATGTTTCTACCCTTGTAGGTTACATATCTCTTCTCCCGAGCTGCTTTCAGGATTTTCTCTTTGTCTATGAGACTCCTAAGTTTGACTATTAGATGTCGGGGTGTTGACCTATTTTTATTGATTTTGAGAGGGGTTCTCTGTGCTTCCTGGATTTTCATGCCTGTTTCCTTCCCCAAATTAGGGAAGTTCTCTGCTATAATTTGCTCCATTATACCTTCTGCCCCTCTCTCTCTTTCTTCTTCTTCTGGGATCCCAATTATTCTAATATTGTTTCATCTTATGGTATCGCTTATCTCTCGAATTCTGCCCTCGTGATCCAGTAGTTGTTTATCTCTCTTTTTCTCAGCTTCTTTATTTTCCATCATTTCATCTTCTATATTACTGATTCTCTCTTCTGCCTCATTTATTCTAGCAGTTAGCGCCCCCATTTTTGATTGCACCTCATTAATAGCCTTTTTGATTTCTACTTGGTTGGATTTTAGTTCTTTTACTTCTCCAGAAAGGGTTTCTCTAATAACTTCCATATTTTTTTCAAGCCCAGCTAGTATCTTTAAAGTGATGATTCTGAACTCTAGATCTGACATCGTACTAATGTCCATATTGAGTAGGTCCCTTGCAGTCGGTACTACCTCTTGTTCTTTTTGTTGAGGTGATTTTTTCTGTCTTGTCATTTTGTGTAGAGGAGAATAGATTAATGAGAGAACAAAATGGTACAGAGTAACAATGTCCCCAGAAAATATACTCTAAACAGATCAGAAAAGACCTGAAGCAGTGGAACAAGAAACGGAAAGAGAGAAAAAAGAAAAAGAAAAAAAAAGAAAAGAAAAAGATAAAGATAAAGATAAAAACAAAAACAAACAAAACAAAACAGCAACAACAACAAAGAAAAACAGAATGTGATCAAATATGATCAGGCTGGTATATAGATCAGTGCCACACACTAGATTTGGGGTGTATTTTGGTCTTTTAGAAGAAAGTGCCTCCCAAAATTTTAAAGAAAGAAAAACTTATATATGTACAAAAATAAGGGTTGATATGATGAAGGGATGGAATATGACTGTGAAGATTTAAATTTTTAAAAATTTTATAAAAGAAGTTGATAAGAAGTTGTTTGAAAAAAGAAAGAAGAGGATTTAAAAAAAGAAAAGAAAAAAAAAGGGAGAGGATGTTGTCAGGCAGGGGAATAGAAAACACCATACACTAGAGATTTAGGGTATATTTTAATCTGTTAGAAGAAACTATCTCAAAATTTTAAAGAGAGAACAACTTATATATATAAGCCAAAAATACGGGTAACTTCTATGAAGGGATAGAATATGACTCTAAAAATGAAAAATAATTTTTTTTTAAAGGGGTTGATAAGATGTTGGTTGAAAAAGGGAAAAAGAAAAATTCAAAAAAAAGGAAAAAAAGAAAAAAAGACAGTTAAAAAAAATTAACTTTGAAAGACTAAAGAATCATGGTAAAAAAGCCATGAATTCTATGTGCAGTATTCCCCTAGCGCTGGAGTTCTGCCGTTCTCATTGATTGGTAAACTTGGTCTTGGCCAGCTGTTCTCGCTGATCTTCTGGGCAGGGGCCTGTTGCCGTGGTTTCCAAATGTCTCTGCCAGAGCTGGAATTGCCCTGCCCTTGCCCCCTCCCGGCTAAGTAATCTGCTCGGGTTTGCTCCCCGGGGCTTTTGTTCCCTGCGAGCTTTCCGTACAGCTTTGGAGGCGGAGAGTGAAAATGGCAGCCTCCCAATCTCCGCCTAGGAGGAGCCGAGAACTCGGGGCCCCACTTCTCAGTGAGCCCCCAGAGAAAAGCCGTCAGTCACTCCCGGCTCCCCGGTCTCCGGCTGCACTCCGTGCTCACCCGGCCTGTGACCACGCGTTTCTATCTCTGGCACCCGACTCCGGGTGGAGTCTCCAAACCCAGCAGATCCCTGCGGTGCACTCCCGTGTGGCTCTTCCCGGGGAAGGAAGGTGAGTCTCCCCGGATCTGCCGCTTGTTGGGTCCCTGCTGGAGGAGCAGGGGCCCGACTGTGCCGCGGATCACGGTTTATGGCAACCCTGAGCTGAGAGCCCGCGCCTGGGCTCTGCCTCTGCAGCCGGCTTCCCTGCTCCGTTACCTGGGAGCTCTGCCACACTCAGGCACCCCCGGTCTTTCTGTGACCCCGAAGGTCCTGAGACCACACTGTCCCAGGGGGTTCCACCCCCTGCTTAGCCACCAGAGTGACGTCCCTCGGCGGAGCAGACTTTTAAAAGTTCCGATTTTGTGCTCCGTGGCTCTATCACTTGCCAGAAGCAGCCAACCCAGGCCCCTCCCCCGCCGTCTATCCTCCCGAATATCGCCTCGGATTCACTTCTCCACACGTCCTACCTTCCAGAAAGTGGTCGCTTTTCTGATGAGAGTTGTTGCTCTTCTTTTCTTCGATCTCCTTTTGAGTTTGTAGGTGTTCAGAATAGTTTGATCCCTATCCAGCTGAATTCTAGAGAGGAGACAAAATCCAGGTCTCCTACTCCTCCGCCATCTTGCTCCGCCCCCCCCAGCATCAACTTTAAAGTCTAAAGTTCAAAGTCTCATATAAATATCATCTAAATAAAATATAAGAATTTGGCCTAAGGCAAAATTCCTTTTCAGCCGTGAACCTGTGAAACCAGACAAGTTATGTGCTTGCAAAATACAATGGTAGGACATAATTTGACTGGAATAGGATAGACATTCCCATTCTAAAAGGGAAAAATTGGAAGGAAGAAAGGGGTGACAGGTTCCAAGGAAGTCCCAAACCTAGCAAGACAAATTCCATTAGATTCTAAGTCTCAAGAATAATTCTGTGTGATTCATTGCTCTGTCCTCCAGATCCACCATGTCAGCAGCATTACCCCCATACTCCTAGATGTCAGCCCTATCCTCCCTTCTGCATGTGGCAGTAGCCAGACCTGCTGAGATGGAGGCTGTGACCCCACCTGTTGATACCAAGGAGGGAGCCCTAATTATCTAAATCACAGTCAGGGTCATTCTCTCTCTCTCTTTTTTAAAGTAGGCTCCATGCCCAGCATGGAGACCAATGTGGGGCTTGAACTCAAGACCTAAACTGAGATCAAGAGTTGGATGCTTAACCAGTTGAGCCACCCAGCTACCCCTTTTCTCTTTTCTTGAAGAATAGCATTCCTTTGTAGTAGAATAACTTTATTGTCTCATCCTGTGGAATCTCAGAAATCCAAAAGCCTCCTCTGTTTTATCCCATCTCTGTTCCCTTTGGTGCAAATCAGCCAAGTCTCTGCTGGCATAATCCCATCTCTACTCCTGGCCCTGGCTAAAATGGCTGATTAGAACTGTGGTACAGATCCATACTCATCTCCTTATCAAATTATGATTTAGCCACATACTTAATATTATATATTCAGAACACACTTTCTCATTATTTTGTAATATGGATAAACTGAGTATTTTCCAAATCTTCAAGTTCTGATCCCTCTTTGCTTAACAACTCTAATTTATCTCTCCTCACATTTTTACTATGAACAAGAGAGGCAAGGCTGTATCTTCAACATTTTGCTTAGAAATCTAAGTTATATATTCAATTTCATCGTTCACAAATTCTACCTTCCACAAAACACGAGAATACAATTCAGCTAAGTTCCTTGTCACTTTATAAAATTTCCCCCATTGTCTAATAACATGTTTACTATTTCCATCTGAATCTCACTATAATTGCATTTAACATTCATATTTCCAACAACAGACCTTTCAAGGAGTGTAGAATTTTTCTGGAATGTAACCCCAAACTCCGAGTCTTTACCAAGGTCCAATTCCAAAGTCATTTCCACATTCTTAGGTATTTGTTACAGTAGCATTTCACTTCATAGTATCAAAATCTGTATTAGTCTGCTCAGACTACCATAACCAAATGCCAGATTGTGTGGCTTAAATGACAAAAAATTTATTTTCTCACAGTTCTGGAGGCTGGAAGTCCCAGATCAAGGTCCAACAGAGCTCTGTTTTTCATGAGAGCTCTCTTCCTAACTTTTAGATGTCCACCTTCTTGTGTCCTTACATTAATTTTTCTCTGCTCAAAGAGTGAGAGAGAGATACACCTCTGGTGCCTCCCCTTGTAAAGACTTCAATCCTGTTGGATTAGAGCCCCACCCTTATGACTTAATTTAACCTTAATTACTTCTCTGAAGAACCAATCTCCAAACACAGTCATATATAGGTTAGGGCTTCAACATATGAATTTTTGAGGAGACACAATTTAGTTTATCACATATGGAAAATCCCAAATACCCAAGAAGAAACTTGAATAACATTATTCTAAACAGTATACCTAAATTTTCTATCTTCCAAAATCACATACTAAAGCAATATATTATAAATTTATCATTTAAAAAGAAAATTAACAGGGGCACCTGGGTGGGCTCAGTCATTAAGCGTCTGCCTTTGGCTCAGGTCATGATCTCAGGGTCCTGGGATCGAGACCTGCATTGGGCTCCCTGCTTGGCAGGAAGCCTGCTTCTCCCTCTCTCACTCCCCCTGCTTGTGTTTCCTCTCTCGCTGTCCCTCTCTCTGTCAAATAAATAAATAAAATCTTTTAAAAAAAAGAAAATTAACTAGATAGGGGAATCCTTTCATAATGTATACATGTATCAAATCACTACAATGTACATTTTAAATGTGTTGCAATTTTATTTGTCAATTATACTCCAATAAAGCTGGAATTTAAAAAGATAATGATATAAAAAAAAGTTTGGTGGTTGATCTATAAAATAAAATAATAAATCAGTAACAGCAGAGAAAGATTATGTTAGACTGCTAAAACGTCCCATCCGTCTTTAAATCAGGGTTATATACTAATTTGAAGAAATATACTTAACATATTTCAGTCACTTTTTACACCAAATGGGAATGACGTGGGTTAATACGAAGGCATAGAAGTAGAAAAATATAAGGCCTGTTAAGGAAATAAGACGACTTTTGGCTGGGGCCAGAAGCAGTCTAGATTAATTCCATACAAAAAGTATGAATACTCTTTACAACATTTGTAGCTAAATGTTCATTCGTACTCTATTCTAAATCTCTCCAATTACATGAAGTGTTTAATGAGAGAGCTGCTTGATTTTTCCTTTGTTGTGCCTCCCAGTTATCTGCCCTCCTGAAATCTAGATGTCTGATACACTACCAGGAAAAAAAAAAAAAAAAGAATAAATCTTTTTCCACATGACAGGACTTCATATTTTAATACTGTCATCATGCCAGATAATCCCCAATGCTTCTCTTTTCCTAAGAGGTCACCTGATAGTCCTACATTTCAGATCCACACCCTTCCCCTTCATTCCTGTTGCTAGTGCCTTTGTTCAGACATTCATTATTCTTTACCTGAATGATTATATTAGCAAACTCATTGGTCTCTTCCTTGCCTCATTACTCTCCAAACTATTCTCCACATTAATATAGTTATAATATTTCTTTAAAAAGGGAAAAGTGATTTGTCACTTATATTTAAAACTTCTCTTTTTTTATTTTTATTTTTTAAATTTTTATTGATATGTTAATTGCCATAAATTACATCATTAGTTTTTGATGTAGTGTTCCATGATTCATAAACCTTCTCAATTTTAATGATTCATTTTTACGCGTATGTCTCCCACTTGATTGTGAGCTACTCAAGGGCCAAGAACATAACTTATTCATCTTTGTAGCCTTAGTTACTAGCACAATGCCTAGCATATAACACATGCTCTGTAAGAATAAAATTTGTTTCTGTTTTTTGTTTCCCTGAAAATAATATTTAAAAAAATATTTTATTTAAATTCAGTTACTTGACATATAGTGTATTATTAGTTTCAGAGGTAGAGTATAGGGATTCATTAGTTGCATAAAACACCCAGTGCTCATGACATCAGATGCCCTCCTTAATGCCCATCAACCAATCACCCTATCCCCTCACTCAGTACACCTCCAGCAACCCTCAGTTTTTTTCTTTGGTTAAGAGTCTCTTATGGTTTGTCACCCTCTCTGATTTTGTCTTATTTTATTTCTCACCACTTCCCCTATGATCTTCTGTTTTGTTTCTTAAATTCCACATATGAATGAAATCATATGATTATTACATGTCTCTGATTGACTTATTTCACTTAGCATAATACCCTCTAGTTCCATCTATATCATTGCAAATGGCAAGATTTCATTTTTTTTTTGATTGCTGAGTAATATGCCATTGTATATTTACCATATCTTCTTTATCCATTCATCTGTCAATGGACATCTGGGCTCTTTCCATAGTTTGGCTACTGTGGACATTGATGCTCTAAATGTTGGGGTGCAGGTGCCCCTTTGGATCACTACATTTGTATTCTTTGAGTAAATACTGAGTAGTGCAATTGCTGTGTTATAGGGTAGCTCTATTTTTAACTTTTTGAGGAACCTCCATACTGTTTTCCATACCACCTTGCAATCCCACCAGTGGTGTGAGTAGTTTCCCCTTTCTCTGCAACCTCACCAACATCTGTCTTTTCCAGACTTATTAATTTTAATCATTCTGACTGGTGTGAAGTGATTTCTCATTGTGGTTTTGATTTGTATTTCCCTGATACCAAGTAATGTTGAACATTTTTTAATGTGTTTGTTGGCCCTGTGCATGTCTTCTTTGGAGAAATGTCCGTTCATGTCTTCTGCCCATTTCATGATTGGATTATTCGTTCTTTGGTTGTTGAGTTTGATAAGTCCTTTATAGATCTTGGATACTAGCCCTTTATCTGATAAGACATTTGCAAATATCTTCTCCCATTCCGTAGGTTGTCTTTTGGTTTTGTTGACTGTTTCTTTCACTGTGCAAAAGCTTTTTATCTTGATACAGGCCCAATAGTTCATTTTTGCTTTTGTTTCCCTTGCCTTTGGAGATGTGTCTAACAAGAAGTTGCTGTGGCTGAGTTCAAAGAGGTTGCTGCCTGTGTTCTCCTCTAGAATTTTGATGGATTCTTTTCTCGCATTTAGGTCTTTCATCCTTTTGGAGTTTATTTTTGTGTATGGTGTAAGAAAATGGTCCAATTTCATTCTTCTGCATGTGGCTGTCCAATTTTCCCAGCACCATTTGTTGAAGAGTCTGTCTTTTTACCATTGGATATTCTTTCCTGTTTTATCAAAGATTAGTTGACCATTGAGTTGAGGGTCCATTTTGGGGTCCCTATTCTGTCCCATTGATCTATGTGTCTATGTTTGTGCCAGTACCATGCTGTCTTGATGATTACAGCTTTGTAATATAGCTTGAAGCCAGGCATTGTGATGCCATCAGTTTTGCTTTACTTTTTCAACATTCCTTTGGCTATTCAGGGTCTTTTCTGGGTCCATACAAATTTTAGGATGATTTGTTCCAGCTCTGTGAAAAATATTGATGGTGTTTTGATAGGAATTGCATTGAATGTACAGAGTGCTCTGGGTACCATAGACATTTTAACAATATTTAATCTTCCGATCCATGAGCATGGAATGTTTTTCCATTTCTTTGTGTCTTCCTCAATTTCTTTCACGAGTGTTCTATAGTTTTCAGGGTAGAGATCCTTTGCCTCTTTGGTTAGGTTTATTCCTAGGTATCTTATGGTTTTTGGTGCAATTGTAAATGGGATTGGTTCCTTAATTTCCCTTTCTTCTGTCTCATTGTTAGTGTAGAGACACACAACTGATTTCTGTGTGTTGATTTTATATCCTGCCACTTTGCTGAATTCCTGTATGAGATCTAGCAATTTTGGGGTGGAGTCTTTTGGGTTTTCCACATAGACTATCATGTCATCTACAAAGAGTGAGAGTTTGACTTCTTTGCTGGTTTGGATGCCTTTTATTTCTGTTTGTTGTCTGATTGCTGAGGCTAGGACTTCTAGTAATATGTTGAACAACAGTGGTGAGACTGGACATCCCTGTCATGTTCCTGACCTTATGGGGAGAACTCTCAGTTTTTCCCCATTGAGAATGATATTTGCTGTGGGCTTTTATGATATTGAGGTATGTCCCCTCTATCCCTTCACTGTGGAGAGTTTTAATCAAAATAGGATGTTGTTTTAAAGAGGGCACATTCTGCATGGAGCACTGGGTGTTATGCACAATGAATCATGGAACACTACATCTAAAACTAATGACGTAATGTATGGTGATTAACATAACAATAAAAACATTTTAAAAAAGGATGTTGTACTTTGTCAAATGCTTTTTCTGCATCCATTGAAAGGATCATATGGTCCTTGTTCTTTCTTTTATTAATGTAGCGTATCACATTGATTGATCTGTGGATGTTGAGCCACCCTTGCAGCCCAAGAATAAATCCCACTTGGTCGTGGTGAATAATCCTTTTAATGTACTGTTGGATCCTACTGGCTAGTATCTTGGTGAGAATTTTTGCATCCATGTTCATTAGAGATATTGGTCTGTAATTCTCCTTTTTAGTGGGGTCTTTGTCTGGTGTTGGGAATCGAGGTAATGCTGGCTTCATAGAGTGAGTTTGGAAGTTATCCTTTCATTTCTACTTTTTTTTTTTGAACCAGCTTCAGAAGAATAGGTATTAATTCTTCTTTAAATGTTTTGCAGAATTCCCCTGGGAAGCCATCTGGCCCTGGACTCTTGCTTGTTGGAAGATTTTTGATTACTGCTTCAATTTCCTTGCTGGCTATGGGTCTGTTCAGGTTTTCTATTTCTTCCTGTTTCAGTTTTGGTAGTTTATAAGTTTCTAGGAATGCATCCATTTCTTCCAGATTGCCTAATTTGATGGCATATAGTTGCTCAGAGTATATTCTTATAATTGTTTGCATTTCTTCAGTGTTGATTGTGATCTCTCCTCTTTCATTTATGACTTTATTTATTTGGGTCCTTTCTCTTTCCTTTTTGATAAGTCTGGCTAGGGGGTTATTGATCTTATGAATTCTTTCAAAGAACCAGCTCCTAGTTTCATTGATCTGCTCTGCTGTTCTTTTGGTTCTATTTCATTGATTTCTGCTTTAATCTTTATTATTCTCTTCTCCTGCTGGGTTTAGCTTTATTTGCTGTTCTTTCTCCAGCTCCTTCAGGTGTAAGGTTACATTATGAATTTGAGACTTTTCTTGTTTCTTGAGAAAGGCTTGTATTGCTATATACTTCCCTCTTAGGACTGCCTTTGCTGCGTCCCAATGTTCTGAACTGTTGTGTTTTCATTTTCCTTTGTTTCCATGATTTTTTAATTCTTTAATTTCCAGTTTGATTCATTCATTCTTTAGTAGGATGCTCTTTAATCTCCATGCATTTGTGTTCCTTCCAAATTTCCTCTTGTGATTGAGTTCAAGTTTCAACGCACTGTGGTTTGAAAACATGCAGGGAATAATCCTACTCTTTGGGTACTGCTTGAGACCTGATTAGTGACCCAGTGTGTGGTCTGTTCTGGAGACTCTTCCATGTACATTAGAGAAGAATGTGTATTCTGTTGCTTTAGGATGGGGTACTCTGAATAGATCTGTGAAGTCCAACTGGTCCAGTGTGTCATTCAAAGCCCTTGTTTCCTTTTTGATCTTCTGCTTTATAATCTGTCCATTGTTGTGAGCACCCTACAATTATTGTATTGCTATCAATGTGGTTCTTTAATTTTGTTACTAAGTGATTTATGTAATTGGCTGCTCCCATGTTAGTGGCATAAATATTTTCAATTGTTAGATCTTCTTTTTGGATAGACCCTTTAATTATGATATAGTGTCCCTTTTCATCTCTTATTACAGTCTTTCATTTAAAATCTAGTTTGTCTGATAATAAGGATTGCTACCCCAGCTTGTTGTCTATTAGCATGATAAGTGGTTCTCCACCCCCTCACTTTCAATCTGGAGGTGTCTTTGGGTCTAAAATGAGTCTCTTGTAGACAGCGTATCGATGAGTCTTTTTTTTTTTTTTTATCCAATCTGCTACTCTGTGTCTTTTGATTGGAACATTTAGTCCATTTACATTCAGAGTAGCTATTGAAAGATATGAATTTAGTACCATTGTATTACCTGTAATGTCACTGTTTTTGATTATTATCTCTGTTCCATTCTGGTCTATGTTACTTTTGACCTCTCTCTTTGCTTAAAGGATCCCCTTTAATATTTACTGCAGAGTTTACTTAGTGATTAGACAAGCAGCAAAGGCAAATAAAACTACAATGCAGAAGGACAGAAATTTATGCTATTACTTTATGATTTGTGCATACGGTTTTACTTTTTGGTCTGTTACTTCATTTGTACAATATGTATTAGGCTAACTGATTACCCTTCCACTCTAAGATCTTATGGTTATGATTATCATCTATATCCTGGTTAACAGAAATTTTACGTGTCTCTCAGTATCATGCAAATATAGTGTAATAAATATTTGAGAGTGCAGGCCTGAAGTCAATCATCTGGTTACTTAATTGCACAGTTCTTTTCAAAGTCTACTAGGATTTTTCTAATTTTATTTTCTTTAATCTGTGATGCAAGAAGAGGTAGACTAATATAAGTCAAAATTTACTGAGATCTTTCTGTCTCTGTTCCAAGTCATGATGGACCCAAGTAAGAAGTTCATTCAGTATTATCTCATTAGGTATGTTCCCATGTCATCACTCACCAAGAGCTTTGAAATTTCACTGGCTGGTAATAATATCAATTCCTGGTTTCAAATTACTTCCATGAATCCTTCCATAGTATAATTGTGAGCCACTTTATGCAAATCTGTACAACCTTGGGCATCAGCAAAAGAACAGATTCTAAGATGGTTGTTGTATGGGTAAAGCGGTTTCATGAAAACCTTACAGCAAGCTTCCTCAAACTGAAAGTGAAGGAGGCAAGCTGTAGATAGTAAGCATTCAATATTATTTTCTTTTAATTCAAGGCAGCCTGTATATGCATACTGAATCAAGAACCATAGTGAATTTAGTTCAACACTTTCTATTTTTATTTCTTCTTGTTTTTCTTCCCTGACATCTTTAGTAAACATGGCAGCAAAGTAATCTGAGACAGACAAGAGCACCAATTTATGAGCTGGATTTCTGCAATCACCACAACTAGAATTACATCACATAACTCTTTATGTCTCAAATAGTTTTCCATCTTTTTAGATGTTTGCTCAGCACGATTAAGGGCTTGAAAAAATTCATCTGATGAACATGGTTCTATAGTATGGCAGGGTGATAATGTCTGACTACTATTGGAAGTCCACCTGGGACTCCAGAAGCAGCCAGGGGTCAGGGCAGTGCAGAGCGGCCAGGCATGGGGTGGGTGGGGCAGGTAGGGGATGGAGGCCAGTGGGCCCAGGAGAGGGATTCTTGGCCCCAGTGGTGCCCCAACCCCTTCCCAGCATCCTCATCCTGGCACCAGCTGGCCCAAAGCCAGCCACTTCCCCTCTGTCAGGCTGCACCAGTCCGAGGGGGCATGAAGTGGTTGGGCAGTTCAGGAGGGGGCAGCCAAAATAGACTTTAAAACAAAGTCTATAAAAAGAGACAAAGAACAACTATATAATGACAAAGGAATATCCAACAAGAAATATAACAATTGCAAATATATATGCAGCCAACATAGAAGCACACAAATACATAAAACAGTCAATAACAAATATAAAGGAACTAACCAGTCATAATACAATGATAGTAGGGGACTTTAACACCACATTTACATCAATTCACAGATTATCTAGGAAACATTGGCTCTGAATGACATACTGAACTAGATGGATTTAACAGATACATTCAGAACATTTCATCCTAAAAGAGCAGAATACTAATTCTTTTCAAGTGCACACAGAACATTCCTCAGAATAGATCATATATTAAGCCACAAAGGCAGCCCCAACAAATTCAAGAAGATGTAAGTCATACCATGTATCTTTTCTGGCCAAAATGCTATGAAACTAGAAATCAACCACAAGAAAAAAATCTGGAAAGACCACAAATATATGGAAGTTAAATAATATGCTACTAAACAATGAATGTGTCAAGCAAGAAATCAAAGAAGAAATCGAAATTATATTTCAAATAAACAGCCTAACCTTATACTTAAAGTAGCTAGAAAAAGAACAAACAAAACCCAAATCCAGAAGAAGGAAGGAAATAATAATGATTAGCACAGAAATAAATGATATAGAAACTAAAACAAAACAAAACTAACAAACAAAAACAAATAGAACAGATCAATTAAATTGGGAGCTGGTTCTTTGAAAAAAACAAAATTGATAAACCTCCAGTCAGACTCGCCCAAAGAGAGAGAGAGAGAAAGACCTCAAATAAATAAAATCACAAATAAAAGAGAAAAAAATAACAACCAACACCACAGAAATATAAAAAATCATAACAGAATATTATGAAATACTATATGCCAACAAATTAGACTCCCTAGAAGAAATGGAAAAATTCCTAGAAACATATAACCTACCAAAACTGAACCAGAAAGAAATAGAAAATTTAAAAGACTAACTACCAGCAAAGAGTTTGAATCAGTAATCAAAAAACTCCCAACAAACAAAAGTCCAGGACCAGATGACTTCACAGGTGAATTCTACCAAGCATTTGAAGAAGAGTTATTACTTAATTCTTCTCAAACTATACTAACAACATACAAAAAGAAGGAAAAAATTCTGAATTCATTGTATGAGGCCACTATCACTCTGATACCAAAAACAAATAAAAATACCACAAAAAAGAGAACTACTGACCAATATCTCTGATGAACATAAGTACAAAAATCTTCAACAAATACTACGAAACTGAATCCAGCAATACATTAGAAAAGTCATTCACCACAATCAAATGGGATTTATTCATGGAATGCAAGTGTTGCTCAGTATTTACAAATCAATCAATGTGATACATCACCTCACTAAGAGAAAGGACAAAAACCATATAATAATTTCAAAAAATGCAGAAAAACCATTTGACAAAGTACCACATCCATTCATGGTAAAAGCCCTCAACATTAGGTTTTGAGGGAACATACCTCAACATAATAAAGGCCATATGTCAAAAACCCACACTAAATATCATAGTCAATGGGTAAAATCTGAAATCTTTCCCCCTAAAAACAGGAACAAGACAAGGATGTCCACCTTTACCACTTTTATTCAACATAGTATTGGAAGTCCTATCCATAGCAATTAGACAACAAAAAGAAATAAAAGACATCCAAATTGGTAAGGAAGAAGTAAAACTTTCTCTATTTGCAGATGACAGGATACTCTACAAAGAAAATCCAAAAGACTCCACCAAAAAACTGCTAAAACTGATAAATTAATTCGGTAAAGTCACAGGATACAAAATCAGTGTAAAGAAATCTATTTCATTTCTATGTACCAAAAATGAAGCAGCAGAAAGAGAAATTTAAAAAAAAATCCCACTTATAATTGCACTAAAAATAGTAAAATACCTAGGAATAAACCTAACCAAAGAGATAAAACACCTGTACTCTGATAATTATAAAGCACTGGTGAAAGAAATGAAGATAACATAAGGAATTGGAAAGACATTCCATGTTCATGGATTTGAAGAACAAGTATTGTTAAAATGTCTATACTACCTAGAGCAATCTACTGATTTAATGCAATCCTTATCAAAATACCAAGAGAATTTTTCACAGAACTAGAATAAACAATTCTGAAATTTATATGGAACCACAAAAGCCTCCAAATAGCCAAAACAATTTTGAAAAAGAAAAGCTAACCTGAAAGTAACAATTCCAGACCTCAAGTTGTATTGCAAAGATATAGTAATCAAAACAGGATGGTACTGGCACAAACATAGACACATAGATCAATGGGACATAATAGAAATCCCAGAAATAAACCCATGATTATGTGGTCAATTAAACTTCAACAGAGGAGGAAACAATACTCAATGGGAAAAAGACAGTTTTTTCAACAAATTGCGTTGGGAAAACTGGTCAGCTACATGTGGAAGAATGGAACTGGACCACTTTCTTACAGCATACACAAAAATAAACTCAAAAAGGATTAAAGATCTAAATGTGAAACCTGAAACATAAAAATCCTAGAAGAGAGCTAAGACAGTAATATCTCTGATATTGGTCATAGCAACATTTTCTAGATATGTCTCCTGAGGCAAGGGAAATGGAAGCAAAAGTAAACTATTGGGAATACATCAAAATAAAAAACATCTGCACAATGAAGGAAATTGTCAATAATACTGAAAGGCAACCTACTAAATGGGAGAAGATATTTGCAAATGACATATCTATAAAGAGTTAGTACCCCAAATATATTTTTAAAATTTATGAAATTCAACACCCCCCCAAAATCCAATTAAAAACAGGCTGAACACATAAACAGACATTTCTCCAAAGAAATACATCTAGATGGCCAAGAGAAACATTAAAAGATGCTCAAAGTCATTCATCATCAGGGAAAGAGAAATCAAAACTATAATACCACCTCACACCTATCAAAATGGCTCAAGTCAAAAACACAAGAAACAACAGGTGTTGGTGAGGATGTGGAGAAAAAGGAGCCCTCTTTCACTGTTGGTGGGAATGTAAACTGGTGCAGCCATTCTTAAAAACAGTGTGGAGGTTCCTCAAAAAGTTAAAAATCAAACTGCCCTCTTATTCAGTAATCACACTACTGGTTATTTACCCAAAATATACAAAAACACCAATTTAAAGGGATACATGTCCCCTGTTTATAGCTGCATTATTTACAATAAACAAATTATGGAATCAGCTCAAGTGTCTATTGATAGATGAGTGGATAAAGAAGACGTGGCATGTGTGTGTGTGTGTGTGTGTATATATATATATATATATATATATATATATATATATATTACCTAAGCATAAAAAAGAATGAGATCTTGCCACTGCAATGACATGGATGGAGATAGGGAGTATAATGCTAAGTTAAATAAGTCAGTCGGAACTGCACAAATACCATATGATTTCACTCATATGTGGAATTTAAGAAACAAAGCAAATGATCAAAGGAAGAAAAAGAGAGAGAGACAAACCAAGATACAAAATCTTAACTATAGAGAACAATCTTTTGGTTATCAGAGGAGAGGTAGGTGAATGGATAGGTGAAATAGGTGATGGGGATTAAGTAGTGAGCTTGTGATGAGCACTGGGTGATGTATTGAATTGTTGAATTACTGTGTTCTACACCTGAATCTAATATAACATTATACACAACTATACTGGAATTAAAATAAAATAATAAAATAAAATAAAATAAAATAAATAAATAAGAAGGAGCATACCAAACTTATTTTATGAGGCTAGCGTCACCCTGATTCCAAAGCTAAATAAAAGCCCTATAAGATTAAATCTACTGGCCAATATCCTTGATTAGTATGGATGCAAATATTCTCAAAAACTACTAGCAAACTGAATTCAACAGTACATTAAAAAGATTGTACACCATGATCAAGTGGGATTCCTCCCTGGGATTCAAGAATGGTTCAATATATGCAATGGAAAAAATGTGATACATCACATTAATAGAACAAAAGAAAAGAAAAATCAGAGAATCACTTCCAGAGATGTAGAAAAAGTGCTTGACAAATTCAATATCCATTCATGATTAAAAAGTCATAACAAATTGGGCATAGAAGAAACATTCCTCAACATAATGAAGACCATATATGGCAAGCCTGTAGTTAACATCATACTCAGTGATGAAAGGTTAAAAGTTTTTCCTCTAAGATCAGCAACAAGACAAGGGTGTGCACTCTCACCATTCCTATTCAACAGAGTACTAGAAGTTCTGCCAGGGCAATCAGGCAAGAAAAAAATAAAAGACATCATAATCAGAAAAAAAAAAAAAAGTACAATTGTGTTTGAGTGCAGATGACACTATTTTGTATATAAAAATTTCTGAAGACTCCACCAAAACACTGTGAAAACTAATAAACAAATTCAGTAAATATTCACAATGCAACATTAACATACAAATATCAGTAGTCTTTCTATATACTAAAAATGGATGATCTATAAAAGAAATTTTTAAAAATTCCATTTACAGTAACACACACACAAAAATAATGAAATAATTAGTAGCACATTTAGCCAAGGAGGTGAAAGATCTCTCTACACTGAAAACTACAAGATACCTATAAAAGAAATTGAAAAAAGACACAAACAATTGGAAAGATATCCCATATTCATGAATTAGAAGAAATAATATTGTTAATATATCCCTACTACTCAAAGCCATCTATAGACTCATTACAGTTCTTATAAACATTCTACTGTCATATTTTACAGAAATAGAAAACACACTTCTAAAATTCATACAGAAATATATGCAAACAATGAATCATGGAACGCTACATCAAAAACTAATGATGTACTGTATGGTGACTAACATAACATAAATAAAATAAAATAAAATAAAATAAAATTCATACAGAAATAGAAAAGACCCTAAATAGCAAAAGCAAGACTGAGAAAGAACAAATTGAAAGCATTATACTTCCTGATAGCAATCATATTATAAAACTATAGTAATTAAAATGGTATGGTCTGGCATAAAAAACAGACACATAGACCAATAGAACAGAGTTGAAAACCCAGAAATATACATATATATACAGTCAACTAATATTTTACATAGAGCCAAGAATACTCAATGGAGAAAAGACAATAAATGGTGCTGTGAAAATTGGATATTGACATGCAAAACAATGAAACTAGACCATTTTCTTTTTTTTTTTTAAGATTTTATTTATTTATTTGACAGAGAAAGAGACAGTGAGAGAGGGAACACAAGCAGGGGGAGTGGGAGAGGGAGAAGCAGGCCTCCCGCTGAGCAGGGAGCCCGATGTGGGGCTCAATCCCAGGACCCTGGGATCATGACCTGAGCCGAAGGCAGATGCTTAACAACTGAGCCACCCAGGTGCCCCAAAACTAGACCCTTTTCTTACACCCCTCAAATATCTTTTATTTAAATTCATTAGTTTCAGATGTAGTGTTCAATAATTCATCAGTTGTGTATAATACCCAGTCCTTATCACATCACATGCCCTCCTTAATGACCATCACCCAGTTACCCTATCCCCCCACCCAGGTCCCCTTCAGCAACCCTGTTTGTTTCCCATAGTTAAGAGTTGTTTCCCATAGTTAAGAGTTTCTCATGGTTTGTCTCCCTCTCTGATTTCTTCCCATTCAGTTTTCCCTCCCTTCCCTTATGATCCTCTGCACTATTTCTTATATTCCACATATGGGTCAAGCCATATGATAATTGTCTTTTTCTGATTGACTTATTTCAATGAGCATAATACCCTCCAGTTCCATCCACGGCAATGTAAATGGTAGGTATCCATCCTTTCTGATGGCTGAGTAATATTCCATTGTATATATAAACCACATCTTCTTTATCCATTCATCTGTCAAAGGACATCTTGGCTCCTTCCAGGATTGGCTAAATGTCCAAATGGACATTGCTGTCATGAACATTGGACACCACTCAAATATTAACTTAAATTGGTTAAAGACTTAAGTATAAGACCTGAAACCATAAAAATCCCAGAGGAAAACAGGAAAAAGGCTCTTTGACATAGGTCTTGGCCATGATTTTTGGGGTATAACACCTAACACATAAACAACAAAATAAAAAAAATAAACAGTTGGGGCTTAATCAAACTAAGAAGCTTTTTCAAAGCAATAGAAATGATCAACAAAATGAAAAGGCAACCCACAGAATGAGGATATTTGCAAACCAGGTATCTGATAAGGTGTTAATATCCAAAATATAGAAGAAACCCGTAGAACTCAAAAGCAAAAAAAAAAAAAAAAAAAAATCCAATTGTAAAAAATAAGCAAAGGATCTGAATAGACATTTTTTTTTTTTCCCAAGAAGATAGAGAAATAGACGACAGGTACATGAAAAGGTGCTCAACATCACTAATCATCAGGTAAATGCAAATCAAAACAAAATATTTAAATATATACATATATCAAGTCATTATGTTGCGCCCCTTAAGCATATACAATTTACATGTCAATTATATCTCAGTAGAACTGGGAAAAATATCTATCTGTAATCTCTGTGTCTTTGTGTTTCTTTCTGTATGTGTGTATGTATTTTAAACATTTATGCTTAAGGAGATAAGCAGATAGATTCAGTTGCTGGTTACTGAAGTTTATGGAAATTGTTAACTAAAATCTAACAATCTCCCCTGTAATTCATTTGCAAATCCAAATGAAAACCAAATACTGTAGTATTACTAGAAAAATGAATCAATAAAACCAATCCAAACAATATATTTCAGTGTTCATTGTTGACAGAAAATACTATTCTAAATGCCTATGCATTTATGATCAAAACAGACTTTCTCCCCTCCAAAAAAATCTGGAGTAGTGTGTCACAATAGTCCATTTCAGCTCAACTTTATATACCATCATACTGAACACCTCAGATTTTTAGTAATTACAAATCAGAGTAAGAAATCATGTGCTATTTATATTCCTGCCATTATTATAGGGGTGGTGATCTTACATGATCCTTAATCTTTAAGAGACTTGTATCCCCCTGATGCTGTGCCTATTTCCTGTCAGAATCCTCCAAATTCCTGATAATAAAAGGTACAATGAAACCAAAGAGATGTGCTGATTACAGGCAGAGTATTTGAGTATGTTGGACTGAGAATCTGGCCTATGTTTTAATTCCAACTCTGCTGTGTCCTGACTGTGACCTTAAATGAGTCTTTCTTCCATCTTTTAGCCTCCATTTATTCATATGTAGAATAAAGCTTTTGAAATTAAGTCTAATATTTTTTTCAAGCTGAAATTCTTAGACTGCTACCAACTTAACATTATAGCAATGAAAAAATATGATGGATAATTTGAGTTATCCTCTCAATAGTATAAGTTTCCTAAAGACTAGGGTTTGTTTGTCCTATTGGCTGTTATATTCCTGATGCCTGGAACACACTCTGAAGCAAAATAACTGTTCAGTTTATCGGATAAGTAAATGGTTTTCCTGGTAATGTCTTTCAAACTATTAAAACAATAAAGCATTTTTCCAAATGAAATCCTACATTGAATTGCAAAATATGAATGTGATATGACCTAATCACTTTAGTTAAATCTGAGAGTCCTATATTTTTCCCTTAATCCACAAGAGCAACTTTGAGAGAGCAATAAGTTAGTTTAATTTTTTAAAGCTTAAGAATTAGCTCATTGTTTATTGTCTAGCATTATATCATGTTGCAAAAGTCTAATCTATAGTTGATCTCACAGTAGACACTAACAGAAATTTAATGCCTATTTCATTGGAATTCTTGAGTTACTATGACATAAAATTGATGATGTGTATTTCTGAAATAGTTTTGGGTTTTTAAAATAGATTTGGGCTTTTTATTGTGGATTTTTAATTTTTTTGATTATTTCATTTGTGCATGTATATAAAACAGCTAGCATTACATATTTATATACTATTTAGTGTGCTAAGTGTTCTCTAGGATTATGCTGATTATTCTTCATAATTTTATGATGTAAGAGGTATCATCATATCCATTTCACAGGTGACAAAACAGTTTTAGAAAGATTAATTAGGGCGCCTGGGTGGCTCAGTTGGTTAAGCGACTGCCTTCGGCTCAGGTCATGATCCTGGAGTCCCGGGATCGAGTCCCGCATCAGGCTCCCTGCTCGGCAGGGAGCCTGCTTCTCCCTCTGACTCCCCCCCCCTTTCATGTGCTCTCTCTCTCATTCTCTCTGTCTCAAATAAATAAATAAAATCTTTAAAAAAAAAAAAAAAAGAAAGATTAATTAATTTGCTCAGGGTCACACAGTAGGTAAGAATTAGAACCAAGATTTAAACTTAGTCATGTGAATTGAGTCAAACTATATTAAATTGTGTATGTTATACACATTTTACATATATATGTATATATTACACAAATATGTATATATGTACAAGCATAATAATAGACACATATGCTCTGTGTATGTCTGTGTGTATATATACAGTATAACAATAAATTGTATATTGATAGATTAGTAGGAGACAGAAAGAACACATGAATCATTAACTCTCTTGCTTTGGATACCATAAGTAATTGAAGGAGGACCAAAAAGACACTAGCATCTTTGGTAACCATGTAGTATTATCAATTCACATAGAACATGACCCAGTGTAATGGCAAGTTTCCCAAATCTTGGTCTTATGGTAGTAGAGTTGGTAGAGTTGAATGTTGAACTCACACTTCTTGATGGCAAACCAAGGTTGTTTCTCTGTACTTCTTGGCTTTTAAGGGTTTCTTCTTTCTTAATTACATTTCTATCCATCAGATCATCAGCCTCAATTTTGAAAGGAATACACTCAAAAGGAGTGATGGGGTACAGTATTTTAAATACTAATATTTTACTTAAGTAAATTCTGATTCAACTGACAGATTTAAAACAACTTGCATAAATTATATTCAAGCTAAATAATTTATTCATTAATCTGTGAAACATTTTATAAAGACCACAGAGATTTAATAACTGATAGATAAAAGAGAGTAATTATGGAACTTAATACCAATAAATGGATTAGATTTAAAAAAAAAACTTGTTTTCAGAGTTGTCAAACTAAATTTAAATTAAAACAATTTTAAATTGGAATTAGGTAATGATATTTGTTTGAATGTGTGCTTCATTTGAATATTTAAAAAGAACTGACATAAAATCAAAGAGCATACCACATGCCAAATCAGAAGTTGAGAAAGTCTACTTGAGAGCTGGTTTGGAACATTTATTATTAATGGGAAACTGACACTAGAAAATTTAATCTAAAGGTCAGCTATATCTTACAGTCAAATATAAAAATAATCCAAACAAATCCACTTTTCTCCCATAAATTATAAATGATTTTATCCAGTACTTTTCTTTTTTTACTAATATTTCTTGAATTTCATGGATAATTTTTTACCAGTCTTTCTTTACAAAGGTCTTCTTCAGTATATCAATATGGTTTTACTATCTCATTTTCATTAAGCTTTTCTTAGCATTGTGTTGGTGATTCTTACCACTATTATAGAAGTATTAATGAGTGTCCTCAATTAACATTTTCATTTTATCCTTTATACTTTTAAGAATTAATTTTTAAAGTTTAGTTTGTATTGTGATTACTGGTACATCCTCACAGATAGAAAGTGCTAAGTTAACAGTAGGTAAACACTAACTTAATTTCCTTCATTTTTTTTTTTTTTGAAAGAATAGACTTTATGCACATGGTTCTGAAGCAGAGGAGAGAACTAAGAAGCTACAGAATTGAAAAGCTATAGAAATTCTCTTTAAGGACTTTTCTCACTTTCGTATTATCCTCTGACTCAGCCTGTATTATTTATACAATGAAAATAAACCATGGCAACACATTCTTCTCACATACCAAACACTGGTATATGCTCATAGATACTCTCAATCCAAATTTCTTGTATTAGAAACCCAGCAGTCTCAGAAGGTTAAACAAAGATGTGAAGAAAACGTTTTTACCCTTCTCTACTTAAAATACACTTTTAGTTGTAATCCTTTTTCCATCATGGGTCACGTGTCACTATTCACTTTAATAGCAAATTTGTTCTAGAGTGCTGAAGACAGAATTTTGTACAACTTAACTCCTCTGGGGCATAGAATGAGGTAAGAGCCTCATTAGTCTAATGTTAACAGAATTCTTGTGGTGACTGGGGTGAACCTTTTTGACAGAAGACCAGGTTTAACAGTTCTTACCAACCTAGGTTTTCAGCAGTCATCAAATTCACCATGTTTCCCATACCTGTGTCTTCTTTTGCCTTTCCTGTTTTTGCTAATTAGATGTTTTTCTTACCAAATATCCTGAGTTTTTTTCTTTATTATTATTCAACATCCAAACACTGTTAGGACCTGCTTCTTTTAACTTTGTGATGCCTTGTTTTTTTTTTCCTTTCTGTAATCTAGTTTTATTTTTTTAATTTAAATTCAATTAGCCAACATATAGTACATCATTAGTTTTTGATGTAATGTTCAATGATTCATTGGTGATTTTATTTTTGTATTTGAGAGAGAGAGAGAGGGAGGGAGAGTATGGAGGGAGAGTGAGAAGGAGAAGTAGACTATCCCTTGAGCAGAGAGCCCAATGTGGGACTTGATCTCAGGACCCCAAGATAATGACCTGAGCTGAAGGCAGATGCTTAACTGAGTGAGCCATCCAGGTGCCCTGTAATCTAGTTTTCATCTGCACAGCTACCATTCTATATTCAGTCTAAAATTCCTCTCATGCTGGGGTGCCTGGGTGGCTCAGTCAGTTAAGTGTCTGTCTTCAGCTCAGGTCATGGTCCCAGGGTCCTGGGATCAAGCCCCACCTTGGGATCCCTGCTCAGTGGGGAGCCTGCTTCTCCCTCTTCCTCTGTCCCTACCCCCACTCATGTTCCTTCTCTCTCAAATACATAAATAAAATATTTTTAAAAATAAAAAAATAAAATTCTTCTCATATAAACCATCATTATAGAGCCTCCTGTTTAGTCTCCTTGTTTCCAAGCACTTCATTCTCCAAACTACCTTATATTGACCAGTTAGAGCTTCATCAAGTATAGCTGACAGAACAGCATTCTCCTGCTCCCTAATCTTCTGCATTCTCTTTGAGTAATAAATTATCTGCCCCTCTTCTGAACTGAAATATTTAACCTCTTATACCACCACAACACTACATTGTTGTGTTTTCTGTACATGCTTAATCTTTCTGCTGCAGTGGTTGGAATATTGTCTTATATACTGTAGGAATTTATTAAATATTATTGAATAGATGAACCTATGCATAAAGGCACAAGCATCATTATATAGAGAGATGATTGTTCTTCCTTTTATTTAGATAATTTGTCTTGTGAACCTACATTACTAAATGAGAAATCCAGATGGTCTGGTAATGATTCAAATTTAAGTCCTACATGTAAGCAAAGCAGATAGTTTCTTATGTAAAGAGTTATTAGGATCCCTGAAAAGTACTTTATCCAATCCTCACTTCACCTCCTCAAAACAAAACAAAACAAAACAAAACAAAACAAAACAATGACAACAAAAAGAACAAAACAAAAAACAAAAAGAAAACTGACAAAAAAACACAGAAACTCACATTGTTGTGGAAGTCAGTTCTGGAGATTTATTTTTGTACATAAGGGATTTCCTATGGACTCAGAAGTAAATGTAACACATTTCATTTTTGTTTTTTGTTTTGTTTTGTTTCCCTTATCTCCACATTGAGAATATTCACCATTACGTTTGCTATGCAGTCAATTTTATTGTGGGAGACAAATCTTCATTTCTTGTCTCCTAAGTAATTGTATTTTCTATATTTAATGTTTTAAGTACAACAATAATTAGATTTATGATCATAATACCAATGTAAATAACTTAAATGTTACTTAAAAATCATATTTTTTTGAGTAGTGTCTGATGGTTTTTCTGAGATAATTCGTTTCCTAAAGAGACTAGCTCACTACAGGTATACCTCATTTAATTGTGGTTCACTTTATTGTGCTTCATAGATATTGCATTTTTACAAGTTGAAGATTTGTGGTGATCCTGCATTAAGCAAGTCTATCAGCATCATTTTAATGCAGGTGATCCTGCATTAAGCAAGTCTATCAGCATTTCTCACTTTGTGTCTCTGTGTCACATTTTCATAATTCTTACAATATTTCAAAATTGTCCATTATTTTAATATTTGTTATGGTGATCTATGATCAGCAATTTTTGATGTTACTGCTATAATTGCATTAGGATACCATGAACAGTGCCCATATAACATGGCAAACAATTTAAAAATGATGTGTGTGGGGCGCCTGGGTGGCTCAGATGGTTAAGCATCTGCCTTTGGCTCAGGTCATGATCCCAGGGTCCTGGGATCAAGTCCCGCATCGGGATCCCTGCTCCTTGAGAGCCTGCTTCTCCCTCTGCTTCTCCCTTTCTCTCTGTGTCTCTCATGAATAAATAAATAAAAATCTTTTAAAAAAATGATGTGTGTGTTCTAAATACTCTACCAACCAACCATTCCTCTATGTCTATCTTTCTGTCCATGGACATCCCTATTCCTTAAGACACAATAATAATGAGAATGTAAACCAATTCATAACCCATGGCCTCTAAGTGTTTCAGTGAAAAGAAGAGTAGCATGTCTCTTACTTTAAATCAAAACCTACAAATGATTAAGCTTAGTGATGAAGGCATGTCAAAAGCTGAGATAGGCCTAAAGATAGACCTCTTGAATCAGTTACCCAAGTTGCAAATACAAAAGAAAAGTTCTTGAAGGAAATTAAAAGTGCTCCTCCAGTGAGCACACAAATGATAAGAAAGTGAAACAGCTTTATTGATTATAGGGAGACTATTTTAGTGGTCTGGATAGAAGATCAAACCAGACGCAACATTCCCTTAAGCCAAAGCCTAATCCAGGGCAAGGCTCTAACTCTCTTCAACTCTGTGAAGGCTGAGAGAGGTGAAAAAGCTGCAGAAGAAAAGTTTTAAGCTATTAGAGGTTGGCTCATGAGGTTTAAGGAAAAAAAGCCATCTCCATAACATAAAAGTGAAAGGTAAAGCAGCAAGTGCTGATGTAGAAGCTGCATTAAGTTATCCAGAAGATCTTTAAGCTATCTTACAAAGCTGTAGTAATCAAGACAGTTTGGTACTAGCACAAAAACAAACACATAGATCAATGGAACAGAAAAGAAAACCCAGAAATGTACCCACAACTATAGGGTCAACTAATCTTTGACAAAGCAAGAAAGAATATCCAATGGAAAAATAAAA
Organism: Mirounga leonina; assembly: GCF_011800145.1. Taxonomy (NCBI): domain Eukaryota; kingdom Metazoa; phylum Chordata; class Mammalia; order Carnivora; family Phocidae; genus Mirounga; species Mirounga leonina. The sequence continues at coordinate 18,104,197 of NW_023270175.1, read as the reverse complement.
GACAGTCTCTTCAACAACTGGTGTTAGGAAAACCGGACAGCAACATGCAGTAGAATGAAACTGGACAACTTTCATATACTATACATAAAAAATAAATTCCAAATGGATGAAAGACCTAAACGTGAGGCAGGAAACCATCAAAATCCTAGAGAACACAGGCAGAAACCTCTTTGGCATCAGCCATAACAACTTCTAACTAGACACGTCTCCAGATTGCAAGGGAAACAAAAGCAAACGTAAACTATTGGGAAATCATCAAAACAAAAAGCTTCTGCACAGTGAAGGGAACAATTAATAAAACTAAAAGCAGCCTATGGAATGGGAGAAGATATTTACAAGTGACATATCTGATAAAGGATTAGTATCCAAAATATATAATAACTTATCAAACTTAACACCCAAAAAGCAAAAAATCAGTTAGGAAATGGGCAGAAGACATGAACAGACACTTTTTTTTTTCCAAAGAAGACATCCAGATGGCTAACAGACACATGAAAAGATGATCAACATCACTCATCATCAGGGAAATAAAAATCAAAACCATGATGAGCTACCATCTCACACCCATCAGAATGGCTAAAATTAACAACACAGGAAACAACAGATATTGGCAAGGATGCAGAGAAAGGGGAACCCTCTTGCACTACTGGTGGGAATGCAAGCTGGTGCAGCCGCTCTGGGAAACAGTATGGAAGTTCCTCAAAAAGTTAAAAATAGAACTACTCTATGATCCAGCAATTGCACTACTAGGTATTTACCTGAAGGATACAAAAAAATACTGATTCAAGGGTACATGCTCCCCAATGTTTATAGCAGCGTTATCCACAATAGCCAAACTATGGGAAGAGCCCAAGTGTCCATTGACCGATGAATGGATAAAGGAGATATGATATATATATCATGGAATTTTACGCAACCATAAAAAAAAATGAAATCTTGCCATGTGCACTATGTGGATGGAGCTAACGTGTATTATGCTAAACAAAATAAGTCAGTCAGAGAAAAAAAATACCACATGATTTCACTCTTATATGGAATCTAAAAAAAAAAAAAAACACACACACAAAAACAAAAAACAAAACAAAACAAAAACAAATGAACAAATAAAAAACAGACTTTTATATACAGAGAACCTACTGGTGGTTGCCAGCAGGGAGATGGGTGAGGGGATTGTGAGATAGATAAGGGGGATTAAGAGATACAAAATTCCAGTTATAAAATAAATAAGTCATGGAAATGAAAAGTTCAGCATAGAAAATGTAGTCCATAATATTGTAGGGGTGCCTGGGTGGCTCAGTCAGCTAAGCATCTAACTCTTGATTTTGGCTCAGGTCATGATCTTGGGGTTGTTAGATTGTGTCTTGCACTGGGCTCTGTGTTCAGCAGGGAGACTGCTTGAGATTCTCTCTCTCCCTCTGCCTCTCCTCTTTGTGCATGTGCGCGCTCTCTCTCTCTCTCAAACAAATAAATAAATCTTTTAAAAATATTGTAATAATATTGTATGGTAACAAATGGTGACTACACTTATGGTGGTGAGCATTGAGTATATGTATAGAATTGTCAAATCAATATGTTGTACACCTGAAACTAATATAACATTGTATGTTAATTATACTTCAATAAAGAAATACTATCAAATTGAATTTACCCATACATAAAAATAATTACATACCACAGCCACGTGGAATTTATCATAGCAATGCAAAGTTGGTTTAACATATAAGAATAAATCAATATAATGCACTATATTAGTAATAGAACAATAACCACATAACCATTTCAATTGATGCAGAAAAAGCGTTTGACAATGTACTATACTCTTTAATAATAAAAACACTAAACAAATTAGGGATAGAAGGGAACTTCTTCAACCTGAAAATGGATGTCTCAAAAAAAAAAAATCCACAGTTATCATCCTACTGGATGATAAGTTTAAAAATCCCTCCAGAGATCAGGAACAAGATAAGTAACTCTTACTACATCTATTCAATTGTGTCAAACATTCTAGCCAGTACAGTAGTGGAAGAAAAAAAAATAAAATAAAAGGCATCCAGGTTGGAAAAGAAGAAAGAAAAGTATCTTTATTCACAGATAACATACTGTAAATAGAAAATACTAGGAAATCTGCAAAAAAAAAAAAAAAAAAAGGCTTAGAAATAATGAGTTCATGAAGGATGCAGGATACACAATGAATATATACAATTTTATTTCTATACATTAGTGATAAATAATATGAATATGAAATTAAGAAAACACAACTTTATTCACAATTGCAGAAAAAAATAAAATGCTTAGGAATAAATTTAACCAAATAAATGCAAGAGTCGTACAGACAAAACAAATAAAACATTTTACAGAAATTAAAGAAGACCTAAATGAATGGAAAGACATTCCATGATCATAGATTTGAAGACTTAATATTGTTAAGATGACAATTGTCCTGGGGTACCTGGGTGGCCCAGTCATTAAGCATCTGCCTTCAGCTCTGGTCATGATCCCAGGGTCCTGGAATCGAGCCCCACATCGGGCTCCCTTCTCCCTCTCCCATTCCCCCTGCTTGTGTTCCATCTCTCTCTGTCAAATAAATAAATAAAATCTTTTAAAAAAATTAAAAAATGACAATTGTTCCAAATTGATCAATTGATTCAAAGTAATCCCTTTCAAAATCCCCTTTTGCTTTTATTTTTGGCAGAAATTAACAAGCTTATTCTAAAATTCATATGGAATTAAAAAATGCAAAACTCCATAATAGCTCAAACAACCTTGAAAAGAAAGAACCACGTTTGGGGATTCACACTTCCTGATTTCAAAATTTACCACAAAGCTACAGTAATCAAGGCAGTGTGGTACTGGCAACAGATAGACATATAGATCAATGGAATAGAACCAGGCATCCAGACATGAACACTTTCATTAATGGCCAATTGATTTTTATTTGCAGTGTAGAACTGTAGAATGAATAGCCTTTTCAATAAGTGGTACTGGGACAACTGGATATCCCATGCAAAATAATGAAGTTAGATCCCTACCTGACACAGTATATAAATATTAACTCAAAATGGTTTAGAGACCTAAATGTAAGAACTAAAACTATAAAACTCTTCAAAGGAAACTCAGTAAGTTTCATGACCTTGAGTTAGGCAGTGATTTCTTTAGTATGCCATCAAAATGATAGGCAGCAAAAGAACAGATAAATTTGGCTTCTTCAAAATTAAAAATCTTTGTGCTTTGAATGACACCACTAACAAAGTGAAATGAAAACCCATGGAATGGAAGTAAATCTTTGTATATCATATATCTGATAAGGAATTTGTGTCTAGGATATATGAAAAAAATACTTAGAATTCAATAAATCACATCTCAATTTTTAAAAAGTCTGAGTAGGGGCACCTGGGTGCCTCAGTCAGTTAAACATCTGACTCTTGATTTTGGCTTAGGTTGTGATCTCAGGGTCCTGGGATGGAGCCCCACATCTGGCTTCCCGCTCAGCAGAGAATCTGCTTGAGGATTCTCTTTCTTTCTCTCCCTCTGCCCCTGCCCCCACTCATGCACTCTCTTTCTCTATATAAATAAATAAATATCCTTAAAAAATTTCTGAGTAGAAATTTCTCTGAGGAAAATACACAAATGGCCAATAAACACATAAAAATGCTGAATACCATTAGTAATTAATGAAATGCAAATCAAAACCACAATGAGATACAACTTCACATCTACTAGAATGGCTAAAATAAACAAGACAGAAAATAATAAGTCTTGTTGGGATATGAAAAATTTGGAATCCCATATACATTACTAATGTGAGTGGAAAACAGTAAAGCCACCTTGAAAGACAATTTTTTAGTTCCTCAAAATGTTATGCATAGATTTATTATATGACACAGCAATTCTACTCCTAGTTTATACCCAAAAGAATTGAAATATGTCCACATAAAAATATATGTATGAATGTTCATAGCAGCTTATTCATAATAGCAAAAAGTAGAAACAAGCCCAAATATATGTCAACTGATGAATGAATAAACAGAATATGGTACATCTATCTATACAATACAATTTTGATAATAAAAACAATGAGCTACTTACACATGCTGCAACATGTACTAACATTGGAAATATGCTGTATAAAAGATGGTATTCACAAAAGGACCCATTCTGTATGTTTTCATTTGCATTAAACAGCCAGAATAGACAAATCCATAGAAATATAAAATGGATTGTGGTTGCCAAGGACTGTGATGAGTGAGAGACTAGTAAATGACTACTAATGAGTAAGAAGTATCTTTTTCCGATGATGAAAACTTTTTGAAGTTAGATAATGGTGATGTTTACACATCTTTGAGGATATACTGAAAAACACTGAAGTGTAAACATTAAATTCTATGGTATGTGAATTAAAGCAAAATTGTAATAAAGTGAGAGAACATAAGGAAAGGACAGAGATTAATTTCATGAAACCCTTTGCAGGTGTTTTGTTATAAAGAGGATCAGTGATATGGGCTTTCATTGGATGGATGTGTCTGGTCAATAGAGTGTTTTTTTTAAGTTAAGAATATCTTAGCATGTTTGTTACTAAAGAGAATCATCTGGTAAAGGAACAACCACTTGATGCAGAAAATGAGAATAGTTTTAAACTCCTGATCATCAGTGTTTGTGTGATCTTATACCTGACATTGCACTCAGAGCTGGAAATGCCAAATATGGATGATTATTAATATTTTTATTTAACTTAATATTTTTATTTAACACCTAATATGACAAATCATACTAAGTCTGTACTTAGTGCTACCTATGCTACTATTAGTTTACTAGATGTAGAAGTATTTGCTAATTATTAGATTAGCACCAACTATCTGAGAGATCAAAATCTCCTACTAATGTATGTCTTATGCATTCAGCTATTGTGCCAACATACTGTGCTCTTGAGATTTCTGAAATGAAGGACCTACATATTGAACTATTTGACATTAGCTCTGACTAGGCCATGCAATTTCAGCCCTCTTTTCTTTTAAGAGTCAAATGGAAACCCTAGGTCCATCTTGCAGTGAGTCATTAAAAGTAAAGCCAGGCTTTATTCCTTGAAATTTAGAGTTCTTTAATAAAAAATTGTAGATGACTTGAAGATTTTTACTGAGTTGCAACATACCACACTGTGGACAAATTGTACTGATGCCTCAGCTACAAAAGAGAATGATTTTCCTCCTAGGCAACTGTGTACTATCTCTCTTGTCAGCTGGATGCAGTGAAAGTGAGACATATTTTCCTACTTCCACTAGCTCTTACATTCAGAAGAGGAATATATGGGATCAGACAAAGAGCCTGAGTTGTTCCTACAGCATAGTGTTCCCAGAGAACAAATTGTAGCCCACCTAGACACATTGCTTCTGCCAGCTGGGTGTTCCATTTCAAGACAGACTGGAAAACAGATCTCTACAGATTCCCTCCAGGAAAAAGTGGAAGAAAGTTGCAACAGGCAGGAACACTTAAGAAGAAGTAGGTAGTGACCTGATCTATTAGATTCCTGAATACCAATGAACACTGACATTTTAGCATCCTAATTCCCCTTTTTATTCCTTCCCACTACACTATATCCACATATTCACACCAATGTCTTCTGAAGAATAAGACAATTTCTACTGCAAAAAAGTAACATTTGCCTTTAAACATTGTGTGTGTTTTATTTTAAAGATTTTATTTATTTATTTGAGAAAGAGAGAGCAAGCGAGCAAGGGAGGAGCAGAGGGAGAGGGACAAGCAGATTCCATGCTGAGCATGCAGCCTGACATGGGGTTCAATCTCATGACCCTGAGATCATTACATAAATTAATTTGAGGGGCAAAAAAATGGTTCCCTATAGTGAACGAACACATTACACATTGAAACTGGATCAGCGACTCCAAAAAAAAAATCTCCAAATATGCATAGTGCCACAAGCTATTTCATTATTTGCATCTGAGTCTCAGATGATTGTCACCTTTGGCTAAGAATTAAAGAAAAATTTCATCTAAGTACTTGAAAGCAATGCCAATTATTAATAGTTATATTTTCCTATGCTAAGAATATTGTATTAGGAGATACCAATTAAAAGGAAATAAATGGAAAGTGAATTGTGGAACCATAAACTAAGTTAGTTCCACAATTTTAAAGAACAGTTAATGCTATTTTATTTATTTATTTATTTGTTTGTTTTTAATTTTTTTAGAATGAGCATGAGCAGAGGGGAGGGGTCAGAGGGATATGGAGAGAGAGGATCTTAATCAGGCTGTACACCCAGCATGGAGCCAGATGTGGGGCCCCATCTCATTACCCTGAAATTATGACCTAAGTTGAATTCAAGAGTCAGATACTTCACTGACTGAGGCACCAAGCACCTCTAGTTAATGCTATTTCAAAATTAAATATGCATTTAATTTTTTTTAGCTTGAGTTCTTGACTCCTTATACATTTAGTTTGCAAATAAGTACTTGCATTCAGGTGAAAAGATTTATTTTTCACATAGGTCATGTATAGATTTCATAGAAAATACTTTCTTGTTTGTTTTAAAACATGAGTCAGATGAATTGACATTTTAAAAAGAAACAACCAGGAAGAATGTGAAATTATACATATATATATATTTTTTAATTTAAAAATATATACAGACACACACATTACATATATAATATTATATATTATATAATAATGTAATATATAATATTGTAATATGCATATATGTAATGTATGTAATAAATGTAATATTACATATTACACACATGTATATATGTAAAATCTTTATGTTTTATTCATTAAGGAGCTCTCTCTATATTTTATAAAAATTAAAGGTGTTTTCCTTTATATTTTCTAAAGAAAGAAAGAAATCAACTTTAAAGTCTCATTCTATTCATGGCTTTTGCCCATTTTTTAAACTGCATTATTTGTTTTCTGGGTGTTGAATTTGTTAAGTTCTTTATAGATTTTGGATACTAACCCTTTATCGGATATGGCACTTGCAAATATCTTCTCAATTTGGAATCCCATATACATTACTGATGTGAGTGGAAAACAGTAAAGACTAAAGCCTTTTAGTTTTGTTGTTTCCTTTGTTGTGCAGAAGCTTTTTATCTTAATGAAGTCCCAACAGTTTATTTTTGCTTTTGTTTCTCTTGCCTCAGGAGACATATCTAGTAAGAATTTGCTATGGCCAATGTCAAAGAGGCTACTGCCTGAGTTCTCATCTAGGATTTTGATGGTTTCCTGTCTCACATTTACACCTTTCATCCATTTGGAATTTATTTTTATGTATTGTGTAAAAAGGTGGTCCAGTTTCATTCTTCTGCATGTTGCTGTCCAGTTTTCCCAACACTATTTGTTGAAGAGACTGTTTTCCATTGGATATTCTTTCTTGCTTTGTTGAAGATTAGTTAACTATATAGTTGTGGGTCCATTTCTGGGTTTTCTTTTCTGTTCCATTGATCTATGTGTTTATTTTTGTGCCAGTACCATACTGTCTTGATCACTACAGGTTTGTAATAGAACTTGAAGTCCCAGAATTGTGATGCCTCCAGCTTTGCTTTTCTTTTTCAGGATTGCTTTGGCTATTCTTTTGGGGTTCCATATAAATTTTAGGATCGTTTGTTCTAGCTCTGTGAAAATTGTTGTTGATATTTTGATAGGGGCTGCATAAAATGTGTGGATTGCTTTGGGTAATATAGACATTTTGATGATATTTTCTCTTTGAATCCATAAGCATGGACTGTTTTTTCCATTTCTTTGTGTCATCTTTAGTTTCTTTCATCAGTATTTTATAGTTTTCAGAGTACAGATATTTTACCTCTTTGGTTAGGTTTATTCCTAGGTATCTCATTTTACTTATTTTTAGATTGTTTAATTCAAATAGTTATTTTCAAAAAATGAATATAAATCCCAGGTGATCAGTTTAATCTATGGAACATTAATTCTAGACGACACTGGCTCTAATAATCTGAGAAGATATTGTTTAACTTCAATAGAATGGTTTCTTTTCATGAAACTTATTTCAAATTTGAAAAATGAATATTTTCTTAAGATAAGTGACCATAAATTATATTAAAATATTTGTCCAACTTTACTATATCAGTTGGTTCATTTAAAATATCATTTTATTCATTCCTTAAATTCAAAATGGATGAAAGACCTAATTGTGAGACAGGAAACCATCAAATCCTGGAGGAGAACACAGACAGCAACCGCTTTGACCTCCATGATAAGAACTTTTTACTAGACACATCACTGGAGGCAAAGAAACAAAAGCAAAAATGAACTAACTATTGGGACTTTATCAAAATAAAAAGCTTCTGCACAGTGAAGGAAACAATTAACAAAATCAAAAGACAGTCTATGGAATGAAAGAAGATATTTGCAAATGACATATCTAATAAAGGTTTAGTATCCAAAATCTATGAAGAACTTATCAAACTCAACACCGCCCCCCCCAAAAACCCCCACAAATAATCCAGTTAAGAAATGGGAAGAGGACATAAACAGACATTTTTTTTTTTTTCCAATGAAGACATCCAGATGGCTAACAGACACATGAAAAGATGCTCAACATCACTCATCATCAGGGAAATATAAGTCAAAACCAAAATGAGATGCCACCTCACACCTGTCAGAATGGTTAAAATTAACAACACAAAAAAACAACAAGTGTTAGTAATGATGGGGAGAAAGGGGAACCCTCTTGCACTGTTGTTGGGAATGCAAACTGGTGCAGCCACTCTGGAAAACAGTATAGAGGTTCCTCAAAAAGTTAAAAAATAGAATTACCTTATGACCCAGGAATTCCACTACTAGGTATTTACCCAAAGGATACAAAAGTACAGATTGGAAGGTGTACATGCACCCTGATGTTTACAGCAGCATTATTAACAATAGCCAAACTATGAAGAGAGCCCAAATGTCCATTGACTGATGAATGGATAAAGAAAATATGGTGTATATATACATATATATATATATACACACACACACAATGAAATATTACTCAGCCATCAAAAAGAATGAAATCTTACCATTTGCAAAGATGTGGATGGAGCTAGAGTGTATTATGCTAAGTGAAATAAGTTATTCAGAGAAAGACAAATACCATATGATTTCACTCATATGTGGAATTTAAGAAAGAAAACAGATGAATATATGGGAAGGAGAAAAAAAGAGAGGGGGAAACAAACCATAAGAGACTCTTAACAATAAAGAACAAACTGAGGGTTGATGGACAGAGGTGGTTGGAGATGGGCTAGATGGGTGATGGGTATTGAAGAGGGCACTTGTTGTGATGAGTACTGGGTGTTGTATGTAAGTGATGAATCAATGAATTCTAATCCAGAAACCAATATTGCACTGTATATTAACTTAAATTTAAATAAAAATTATTTTATTCATTTTTTAATATTTATTTATTTTTTGTTATGTTAATCACCATACATTACATCATTAGTTTTTGATGTAGTGTTCCATGATTCATTGTTTGTGTATAACACCCAGTGCTCCATGCAGAACGTGACCTCTTTAATACCCATCACCAGGCTAACCCATCCTCCCACCCCCCTCCCCTCTAGAACCCTCAGTTTGTTTTTCAAAGTCCATTGTCTCTCACGGTTCGTCTCCCCCTCCAATTCCCCCCCTTCATTCTTCCCCACTGGCTATCTTCTTTTTCTTTTTTTTTTTTTTGACATATATTGTATTATTTGTTTCAGAGGTACAGAAATGTGATTCAAGAGTTTTGCACAATTCACAGTGCTCACCATAGCACATACCCTCCCCAGTGTCTATCACCCAGCACCCCATCTGTCCCATCCCCCACCACTCCAGCAACCCTCAGTTTGTTTCCTGAGATTAAGAATTCCTCACATCAGTGAGGTCATATGATACATGACTTTCTCAGTTTGACTTATTTCACTTAGCATAATCTCCTCCAGTTCCACCCATGTCGATGAAAATGGTGGATATTCGTCCTTTCTGGTGGCTGAGTAATATTCCATTGTATATATGGACCACATCTTCTTTATCCATTCATCTGTTGAAGGGCATCTCGGCTCTTTCCACAGTTTGGCTATTGTGGACATTTCTGCTATGAACATTGGGGTGCATATGGCCCTTCTTTTCATTACCTCTGTATCTTTGGGGTAAATACCCAGTAGTGCAATTGCGGGGTCATTTGCAAATATCTTCTTCCACTCTGTGCCTTTGTTTTGTTGACAGTTTCCTTTGCTGTGCAGAAGCTTTCTATCTTGACGAAGTCCCAAAAGTTCATATTTTGCTTTTGTTTCCCTTGCCTTCGGAGACGTGTCTTGAAAAAAGTTGCTGTGGCCAATGTCGAGGAGGTTACTGCCTATGTTCTCCTCTAGGATTTTGATGGATTCCTGTCTCACATTGAGGTCTTTCATCCATTTTGAGGTTTTTTTTTTTTTTTAAGATTTTCTTTATTTATTTGAGAGAGAGAGAATGAGAGAGAGCACATGAGAGGGGCTAGGGTCAGAGGGAGAAGCAGACACCCTGCCGAGCAGGGAGCCCAGTGTGGGACTCAATCCAGGGACACCAGGATCATGACCTGAGCCGAAGGCAGTCACTTAACCAACTGAGCCACCCAGGCGCCCCTCCATTTTGAGTTTATCTTTGCATATGGTGTAAGAGAATGGTCGAGTTTCATTCTTGTGTATAGCTGTCCAATTTTCTCAGCACCATTAATTGAAGAGACTGTCTTTTGGGTATTTTTTCCTGCCTTGTTGAAGATTAGTTGACCTTAGAGTTGAGGGTTCAAATCTGGGCTCTCTATTCTGTTCCATTAATCTATGTGTCTGTTTTTGTGCCACTACCATGTTGTCTTGGTGATCACAGCTTTGTAATACAGCTTGAAATCAGGCAACATTATGTCCCCAGCTTCGTTTTTCTTTTCCAACATTTCCTTGGAGATTCAGGGTCTTTTATGATTCCATACAAATTTTAGGATTGTTTGTTCCAGCCCTTTGAAAAATGCCATTGGTATTTTGATCAGGATAGCATTGAAATTATAGATTGCTCTGGGCAGCATAGGCATTTTAATGATGTTTATTCTTCCAATCCATGAGCATGGAATGTTTTTCCATCTTTTTGTGTCTTCTTCAATTTCTTTCATAAGTGTTCTGTAGTTTTTAGATTATAGATCCTTTACCTCTTTGGTTAGGTTTATTCCAAGGTATCTTATGGGTTTTGGCACTATTGTAAATGGAATTGATTTCCTAATTTCTCTTTCTACATTGTTAGTGTATAGAAAAGCAACTGATTTCTGAGCACTGATTTTGTATCCTGCCACATTACTGAATTGCTGTATGAGTTCTAGTAATTTGGGGTGGAGTCTTTTGGGTTTTCTACATAAAGTATCATGTCATCTGTGAAGAGAGTTTGACTTCTTCTTTGCCAATTTGAATACCTTTTATTTCTTTTTGTTGTCTGATTGCTGATGCCAGGACTTCTAGTACTATGTTGAACCATAGTGGTGAGATTGGGCATCCTTGTCCTGTTCCTGATCTTAAGGGAAAAGCTCTCAGCTTTTCCCCATTGACAATGATATTTGCTGTAGGCTTTCCATAGATGGTTTTTATGAATTTGAGGCATTTTCTCTCTATCCCTTCACTCTGAAGAGTCTTAATCAGGAAAGGATGTTGTATTTTTTCAAATGCTTTTTCTGCTTCAATTGAGAGGATTATATGGTTCTTGTCTCTCTTTTTATTAATGTGTTCTATCCCATTGATTGATTTGCAAATGTTGAACCACCCTTGCATCCCAGGAATAAATCCCACCTGGTTGTGATAGATAATCTTCTTAATGTACTGTTGGATCCTATTGGCTAGGATCTTGTTGAGAATTTTGGCATCCATATGCATCAGGGATATTGGTCTGTAATTCTCCTTTTTGATGGGGTCTTTGCCTGGTTTTGGGATCAAGGTAATGCTGGCCTCATAGAATGAGTTTGGAAGTTTTCCTTCTGTTTCTATTTCTTAAAACAGCTTCAGGATAATAGGTATTATTTCTTCTTTAAATGTTTGGTAGAATTCCCCTGGGAATCCATCAGGCCCTAGACTCTTGCTTTTCTGGAGGTTTTTGATCACTGCTTCAATTTCATTACTGGTTATTGGTCTATTCAGGTTGTCAATTTCTTTCTGTTTCAGTCTTGGTAGTCCATAGGTTTCCAGGAAGGCGTCCATTTCTTCCAGGTTGCTTAATTTATTGGCATACAGTTGTTGATAATAGTTTCTAATAATTGTTTCCATTTCCTTAGTGATCTCTTTCCTTGTGATCTCTCCCCTTTCATCCATAATTTTATTAATTTAGGTCCTTTCTCTTTTCTTTTGGATAAGTCTGGCCAGATGTTTATCGATCTTATTAATTCTTTCAAAGAACCAGCTTCTAGTTTCATTGATCTTTTCTACTGTTTTTCTGGTTCCTATTGCATTGATCTCTGCTCTAATCTCTGTTATTTCTCTTATCCTGCTTGGTTTAGGTTTTATTTGCTGTTCTTTCCCCAGCTCCTTTAGGTATAAGTTTAGCTTATGCATTTGGGATTTTTTAAATTTTCTGAGAGTGGCTTGGATGGCTATTTATTTCCCTCTTAGGACTGCCTTTGCAGTATCCCATAGGTTTTGGACTGATGTGTTTTCATTCTCATTGGTTTCCATGAATTGTTTAAGTTCTTCTTTGGTTTCCTGGTTGACCCAACATTTTTAAGCAGGATGGTTTCTAGCTTCCAAGTGTTTGAATTCCTTCCAAATTTTTTCTTGTGATTAAGTTCCAGTTTCAAAGAATTGTGGTCTAAGAATATGCAGGGAATAATCTCAGTCTTTTGGTATCAGTTGAGACCTGATTTGTGACCCAGTAGGTGGTCTATTCTGGAGAAAGTTCCATGTGCATTCAAGAAGAATGAGTATGTTGTTGTTTTAGGATGGAATGCTCTGTATATATCTATGAATTCCATCTGGTCCAGTGTATCTTTCAAAGCTCTTGTTTCTTTGATGGTCATCTGTTTAGATGATCTGTCTATTGCTGAGAGTGGAGTGTTTGAGGTCTCCTACTATTAAAGTATTTTTATCAATATGTTTATTTTGGTTAACAGTTGGCTTATGTAGTTGGCTGCTCCCATGTTGGGGGCATAGATATTTACAATTGTTAGATCTTCTTGTTGGATAGACCCTTTAAGAATGATATAATGTCCTTCTGTATCTCTTACTATAGTCTTTAGCTTAAAATCTAATTTGTCTGATTTGAGAATTTCTACCCAAGCTTTCTTTTGAGGTCTGTTGGCATAAAAAAATTGTTCTCCATCCCCTCACTTTCAGTCTGGATGTATCTTTAGGTTCAAAATAAGTCTCTTGTAGACAGCATATGAATGGGTCCTGTTTTTTGTGTTTTTTTTTTAATCCATTCTGCAACCCTGTGCTGTTTCATGGGAGCATTTAGGTTGTTCACGTTGAGAGTGATTATTGAATGATATGATTTTATTGCCATTATATTGCCTGTGAATTCCTCGTTTCTATGGATTGTCTCTGTAAATTTGTTCTATATCACTCTTGGGGTCTTTCTCCTTTTATAGAACAGCCTTTAATATTTCTTGCAGGACCGGCTTGGTTGTCACATATTCTTTCAGTTTCTTCTGGTCTCAGAAGTTCCTTGTCTCTCCATCCATTCTGATTAACAGCCTTGCTGGATATAGTATCCTTGGCTGCATGTTCTTTTCATTTAATACACTGAACATGTCTTGCCAGTCCTATCTGGTTTGCCAGGTCTCTGTGGACAAGTCTGATATTATTCTGATGTTCCTCCCTCTTTACATAAGAAATTTCTTCCCCCTAGCCACTTTCAAAATCGTTTCCTTGGATCTAAGATTTGCGAATTGTACTATTATATGTCGGGACATCGGTCTGTTCTCATTGATCTTGGGAGGCGTCCTCTCTGCCTCTTGGACACGAATGCTTGTTTCCTTCCCCAGATTAGGGAAGTGCTCCACTATGATTTGCTCAAATATATCTTCTAGACCTCTCTGTCCACCCCCTCAGGGATCCAAATAATTCTGACATTGGAACACTTCATGGCATCATTAATCTCTCTCAGTCTGATCTCTTAGGCTTTAATCAGTTTTTCCCAGGCCTTCTCGGTCTCCTTCTTTCCTATCATCTTATCTTCTAGCTCACTAATTTGTTCTTCTGCCTCATTTACCCTGGCAGTCAGAGTATCCAGCTTAGACTGCATTTCATTCATAGCATTTTTAAGTTCAGCCTGATTAGATCTCATTTCTGTCCCTAGAGATTCTATATTGTTGCTAATATTTTTCTCAAGCCTAGATATCAACTTCATAATTGTTACTCTGAAGTCTATTTCTGACATCTTGCTTATATCCATATCCATTAGGTCTGTGGCAGAGGCAACAGTCTCTGATTCTTTGTTGGGGGTTCCTCCTCTTAGTCATTCTGTCGGGGGGTGGTTGAGGGAATATATGGAGGCCAAAGTATTAACCACACCCCAAGCAAGATGCACCCATTTTATAGGGACTTTAGAGTTGTCATCCTCTTGTTCTTCCAGCCTGTGTTCTGGGGGAGGGCCCTGCCCTGCTATTACTCAGGCAACCCTGTTTAGGCAGAATTGCCCTGCCCCTCATCAGGGGGGAGGGGGTGGCCTCAGTGAGAACCATTTTTGGGGGTGCTTTTGTTCTCTGGCGGCTTTCCACATTTAACTTCTGAGAGTCAGAGTGGAATTGACCTCATCCAAACCTCTGTCTCAGAACAGATAATTTGCTGTCTGTTCTTCACTGAGCTCTCCAGGCCACACTATCTCCCTTTCTGTATGGGCTGCTAAAAACCAGAGCCTCCCTGGTTGTGTACCTCACAGCAAGACTCCCAGAGGTGGAACCCAGGGCCTGGCAGGCCTCTGCCCTTTGTGCTTCTAAAACTACGAGCTGCCCCCGGTTCCCTCACACCTGTACTCTTGGAACCTGTCTGGGGACTGCACTAAAGTCCTTTCCCTGCCACTACTGGTCTGGAGTCTGTGCCCAGTTCCCAGCACAGGATGCTTTTGTGCTCCAGTTTTATATCACCTTCCTGGCACCAGCTTATGGTGGCTCCCTGGTCATTACTTTCAATGTTACATTATTGTTTATTTGGTCTATTTTATTTATTTCTGATTTTTCTTTGTTACTTCCTTCCTCTACTAAATTTCAGCTAAGTTTCTTCTTTTTTACTTCTTTTTGGTGTAATGTTAAGTTCTTTATTTGGACTTTTTTTTTCTTAATACAAGAATGGTATTAATACAATTAATTAATTGTAATACCATATAAGAATGGTATTAATACAATTAATACAATTAATACCATAAATTTCTCTTTAGCATTTGCTTTTGCTGCATCTCGTAGGTGTTGTAATATTGTGTTTTCCTTTGTTTTGAGACATATTTTGATTTGCCATTTGATTTCTTATTTGGCCCATTGCTTGTGCTGTAGTGTGTTGTTTAATATTTACATATTAAATATTCAGTATTTTTTTTAAAGGAATGTGGTTTAGTATGATTACATAGACTTAGTTTCTACTCATTGAGGTCCCATATCAGATTGAGTATGTCTAGACATCTAGAGCATAAATAAATTGGCATTTGTTTATCTGGATATTTCATCTATATGGTGCTTAGAAACATCAGCATGACTGGGTGTTCAATTTTTATCTGTTGTTTGCCATCATATAGCTATAAATACAAGGATACCTAATGTTACTTTCGTTATGCTTTTTGGTCCTTTTTCCTTGAGAATTCCAAACATCTTGTATAGCTAAGGTACTTATTATTATTATTATTATTATTATTATTATTATTATTATTAATTATTATTATTACATTTTGGATCTTTTATTTACTTCATTTTTTTCTGTTTATCTTCCACAGAGATTGCTACCTTATTGTTCATACTTTTCTTGATCAAAGCCTGTACTATGGCCCATAATCAAGTCTGCTTCTGCTAAAAACTGATTATATTAGATTGACACAAATTACTACTTTTGTAGATCAAAATGTCAAATATCAGCAATTTCATGTGGTTTATCATAACTAAAATATTATCACTTTGGACCATATTGATGCCAAAATCAATCTGAATTTAAATTCAATTGTTAAACTTTAAAATATTGCTACTCAAACTCTCAACACAATGCATCCTCATTCTTCATTTGCAATGACAATAAAAGAAATAGAAATAAAGCCTATTGATTTTTCCTTTATAATTCATATCCTAATATCCTATCTTTTTTCCATGTTTATTGTTTTATCTTAGTCTGATGGGTCCCAAAGGACCTAAAGTCTGAAATCTTAGAGTTGATTCTTAATTGATTAGCTGACTACACATTGTAATAAACAAATGCATACACTTCTTTCTCCACAAAACAGCTAAACAAAGTTCTTTCTTTTTACACTATGGGCAATTGCAAAGTGTATCACAAGTAATTCTTTACTAATATGAAAGTACCACTTACAAATAACTTAAATAATACATTTGGTTAGATTCACAATTATCCCTATAATTACATTCTCTTCCATTCAGAAACTCTTATGTGAAAAAAAGGGGATGGAACTAGACTTCCTACTCTGGGAGTTGCACATATCTCTGGGTACACCCATGGGAATGCATTACTCAACTGAATGCCATCAATAAGATATGTTATCAAAGAAAAAATGTTGAGAACTAAAGTGGTACAAGATAACAATACAAATGTGTCAACATGCCTTTCATAGTTTTCCACAACTTGACCTATTTCAGCATATTCTTTATGTGAAACCTCTCCTCCAGCTCAGCAGGGCAATTTATCCTCCCAAGAATATGAACTATGCATTCCTGTTCTTACTCTAGTTATAGAAAAGGAGTTTCTTATTAGAAGTGCAAACTCATATTATTTGATAATGGCTGCCTAAAATACTATTAGGAAGTGGGATAGTCAGAAAAGAATTGTCATATGGGACCTCTTATATCCAAATCCTAGTCAGTGCTATTTCACCATCCTGAAATACCACTTATTTTTTCTATCAAAAAGTAATGATATTTTGATCTTACATATCTTTCAAGTTCTGATTATATACCAATATCTGCTAGAAAAAATACATTCACTTATTATACTAAGCATTCACTTGTATTAGCCTAAGCAATGTTTTTCTGTAAATGTTACTTTTACATTAGTAGTTTTGTGGTCTTTAATTTGCAAAGCCCTTTCCTTATGTACATTTAACTTTGCTAACAAAACAGAAACATTTCTTTCTTTCTTTCTTTCTTTCTTTCTTTCTTTCTTTCTTTCTTTCTTTCTTTCTTCTTTCTCTCTCTCTCTCTCTTTCTTTCTTTCATAGAGAAGGAAGACAAATTTTAACCAGGTACACCCACATGATCATAAATTACAAATTACAGGGTGACTTCATTATGCCAATTTACTATGCATAATTGAGCCTTCCACAAATGAATGCATTAATAAAATCTTTAATCTTCCATTTTGTATTAAATATATTCGCTCTGAAATGTACTCTCAAGATAGAAAAGTTTAGTGCTAATTTCCTAAAAAAATAATAAATATATTTCCACATGTAACTACTTTGAAAATAGTATATGTTAGCTAACAGAATATAATAAAAAAAGTATTTTTAATATAAACTCTTAAATACCTGAATTGATTGTTATTAAAAGTTGTCCAAATGCTTCTTAAATGCCACATATGAATGAAATCATAGGGTCTTTTTCTATCTCTGACTGACTTATTTCGCCTAAAATTATACTCTTTAGCTCCATCCATGTTGTTCCAAATGGCAAGATTTCATTTTTTTTTTTATGGTGGAATGATATTCCATTGATATATCATTGATGATCTTTTTTTAAAAAGATTTTAATTCTTGGGGCGCCTGGCTGGCTCAGTCAGTTAAGCATCTGCCTTCAGCTCAGGTCATGATCCCTGGGTCCTGGGGTCAAGCCCAGATCAGTTTTCCTGCTCAGTGATGAGTCTGCTTCTCCCTCTTCCTCTGCCTCTCCCCCCAGCTTGTGCTCTCTCTCACTCTCTCTCTCTCTCAAATACAAAAATCTTTTTTTAAAAAGAATTTATTTATTTATTTGAGAGAGACAGAACATATGATGGGGTGGGGGAGGGCTAGAAGGAGAGGGAGAAGCAAACTCCCTGCTGAGCAGGGAGCCTGACTTGGGTCTCAATCCCTGGAGCCCCACTGAGATCATGACCTGAGTTGAAGGCAGATACTTAACCGACTGAGCTTCCCAGGCATCCCTATACCACCACTTCTTTATCCATACATCAGTCAATGGGTCTTGGGCTGCTTCCATAGTTTAGCTATTGTGAAAAATGCTGCAATTAATATAGGTGTGCACATATCCCTTTGAATTAATGCTTTTGTGTTTTGTGTGTGTGTGTGTAAATATCCAGTAGTGCAATTGCTGGATCATAGGTAGTTCTATTTTTAATTTTTGAGGAACCTCCATATTGTTTTCCACAGTGGCTGCACAAATTTGCATTCCCACCAACACTGCAAGAGGGATCCCTTTTTCTCCACATTCTCACCAACAGCTGTTGTTTTTTTGTGTTTTTGATTTTAGCCAGACAGGTGTGAGGTGGTATCTCATTATAGTTTTGATTTGCATTTCCCTGATAATGAGTGACGTTGATCATCTTTTCACATGTCTGTTGCCCATATGGATGTTTTCTTTGGAGCAGTGTCTGTTCAGATCTTCTGACTATTTTTTCATTGGATTATTTGTTTTGGGGGGTTTTGAGTTGTTTAAGTTCTTTATATATTTTGGATACTGACCCTTTATTGGCTATGTCATTTGCAAATATCTTCTCCCATTCAGTAGGTTGCCTTTTAGCTTTGTTGTTTGTTTCCGTCGCTGTGCAGAAATTTTTTATGTTGATATAATACCAATAATTTATTTTTGCTTTTATTTCCCTTGCCTCAGGAGACATATCTAGAAAAATGTTGCTACAGCCAATGTCACAGAGATTACTGCCTGTGTTCTCTTCAAGGATTTTTATGGTTTCAGATCTCACATTTAGGTCTTTAATCCATTTTGACTGTATTTTTTTAATATGGTGAAAGAACGTGGTCTAGTTTCATTCTTTTGCATGTGGCTGTCCAGTTTTCTCAACACCATTTGTTGAAGAGACTGTCTTTTTCCCAGTGTATATTCATTCCTCCTTTGTCAAAGATTAATTAGCCATAATAATTGTGGGTTTATTTCTGGATTTTCTGTTATATTCCATTGATCTATGTGTCTAACTTTATGTCAGTACCATATTGATTTATTTATTACTGCTTTATAATATAGCTTGGAATCTGAAATTGTGATACTTCCAGTTTTATTTTTCTTTTTCAAGTTTATTTTCACTACTTGGGGTCTTTTTGTGGTTCCATATATATTTTAAGGTTGTTTGTTCTAGTTCTGTAAAAATGCTGTTGATATTTTGATAGGGATTGCATTAAATGTGTAGATTACTTTGGCAAGTATAAGCATTCTAACAATATTTGTTTTTCCAACAGACAAGCATGGAATGCTTTTCCATTACTTTGATAATCTTGAATTTTTTTTTTTATCAGTGTTCAGAATACAGGTCTTTTACCTCTTTGGTTAAGTTTATTCCTCTATATTTTATTATTTTTTCTGCAGTTGTAAATAATATTTTTTTTCCTTAATTTTGCTTTTTGCTGCTTCATTACTAGTGTATAGGAGTGCAGCAGATTTCTGTACATTGATTTTATATCTTTACTAAATTCATTTATCAGTTCTAGTAGTTTTTTTGGTGGCATCTTTAGGGATTTCTATATATAATAGCATGTCATCTGTATATATTGAGAGTTTTACTTCTTCTTTACCAGTTTGGATGTCTTTTGTTTCTTTATCTTGTCTAATTGCTTTGCTAAGACTTTCAGTACTATGTTGAATAAAAGTGGTGAGAATGGACATCCTTGTCTTATTCCTGACCTCAGGGGAAAAGCTCTCAGTTTTTCACCGTTGAGTATGATGTTGACTAAGTTTTTCATATAAGCAAAAGGGAAAAAATAAAACAGAGAGGCAAACCAAGAAACAGACTTAATAATAGAGAACAAACTGAGGGTTACTAGAGAGGAGGTGGGTCAGGGGATGGGGAAATAGTGAATGGGGATTAAGAAGTACACTTCTCATGATGAAGAACAATTTAATAAAAACTGTCCAAATGCAAATGGTCAAATGCAAAGAATGGTACTTTTTAGAGTTGTCCTTTTTTATTGCAAAAGTAGTGAATACTGATGCTGACAAGCTCCAAAGCTGTGCTGTTAAAAGAGACCAATTATGTTTGGCTCAATCTGTTTAAAGAAACAATACTCCAGTCCATCCTAGCTTTGCTGATTAAAAAAAAAAAAAAGTGGTTTATATTTTCCTCTTAGAACTGAGTTTGATAAAAAAAAAAAAAAAAAGAACTGAGTTTGATGGAGTTTCTTGCCTAGTGAATACTGTAATGATTTATGGGGATAAGATTTTAGTAATCATTTCTGGCAGATACAGTATAACACTTGAGCAGTTTCCTCTTTTTAAATTTGGCATTGCTTTTATGTTTGACTATTTCCATCTGGGGAGAAATGATGGAGTGGCAGAAGAGTTTTTTGAAGATGGTAGAAATAATACCTTTCCATAATGCCTCTTTATGGAAAGAATGTTCTAGTTATAGTCCTTGATATCTCCATATCTAGGAGAAACTTGAAAAACTGCTTTACATAATCCTGAGGTGTTTTAGTTAGAAATGGCTGCTATAACAAGATGTTTTGAATGCCCTGGGTTTTCTTGTTTTTAAATTTACCTGAGATGTCATCATCTTTACAACATTCTCTGCCACTAATTTTCTCTTTTTTTAAAAATAGTGTTTGCCCCATATTTAGTGAATAATATATTAATAAGCATGTAATATTAATTATTAATTTCCTCTTTGCCTTTTTGGCTTTGTCTTTTTCAATGTCTCTGCAGTTGGCTACAAAACTATAATCATGGCATGATAATGAAAAATAATTTAAAGTCCTAATTTATGTTATACCACCTTTCTTTATTTCTTTTCTTTCCAAGTTTTTATTTAAATTCTAGTTAGTTAACATATAGGATAATGTTGGTTTCAGGAGTAGAATTTATTTATTTATTTTTATTTCAAGTTTTTATTTAAATTCTAGTTAGTTAACATATATGGCAAAATTGGTTTCAGTTGTAGAATTTAGTGAATCATCACTTACATATAACACCCAATGCTCATCACAAGAGGTGCCCTTCTTAATACCCATTATCCATTTAGCCTATCCCCCCACCTCCCTCCATCAACCCTCAATTTGTTCTTTATTGTTAAGAGTCTCTTATAGTTTGCTTCTCTCTCTTTTTATTTCCCTTCCTCTATGTTCATTGTTTTGTTTCTTAAATTTCACATATGGTGAAATCATATTGTATTTGTCTTTCTCTGACTGACTTATTTCACTTGGCATAGTACACTCTAGCTCCATCCACACAATTGCAAATGGCAAGATTTCATTCTTTTTGATGGCTGAGTAATATTGCATTGTAAATATACCACCTCTTCTTTATCCATTCATCAGTTAATGAACATTTGGGCTCTTCCCATAATTTGGCTATTGTTGATAATACTGCTATAAACACTGGGGTGCATGAGTCCCTTCAAATCAGTATTTTTGTATCCTTTGAGTAAATACCTAGTAGTGCAATTGCTGGGTTGTAGGGTAGTTCTATTTTTAACTTTTTGAGGAAACTCCATACTCTTTTCTGGAGTGGTTGCACAAGTTTGCATTCCCACCAATAGTGTAAAAGGGTTCCCTTTTCTCTGCATCCTTGCCAATATCTGTTGTTTCCTGTGTTGTTAATTTTAGCCATTCTGACAATCACCTTTCTTTTTCTTTTTTAATTTTAATTTAATTTTATTTAAAATCAATTAACATTGTGTATCATTAGTTTCAGAGGTGGAGTTTAGTAATTCATCAGTTGCATGGAACACCCAGTGTTCATTATATTAAGTGCCTTCCTTAATGCCCATCACCCAGTTACCCCATTCTCCCATCCCCCTCCCCTCCAGCAAAACTCAGTTTGTTTCCTAGAGTTAAGAGTCTCTTATGGTTTGTTTCCCTCTCTGATTTTGTCTTATTTTATTTTTCCCTCCCTTCCCCTAAGTTCGTCTGTTTTTTCTCTTTTTTTAATTTAAAGTCAATTAATTAACATAGAATATATTATTAGTTTCAGAGGTAGAGTTCAGTAATTCATCAGTCTTATATAACACCCAGTGTTCATTACATCCTGTGTCCTCCTTAATGTCTATCACACAGTTACCCCATCCCCTCATCCCTCTCCCCTCCAGAAACCCTCAGTTTGTTTCCTATGATTAAGAGTCCCTTATGGTTTGTCTCCCTCTCTGATTTCATCTTGTTTTATTTTTCCTTCCCTTCCCCTATGCTCCTCTGTTTTGTTTCTTAAATCCCACATACGAGTGAAATCATATAATAATTGTCTTTCTCTGACTGAGTTATTTCACTTAACATAATACCTTCTAGTTTAATCTGTATCATTGCAACCGGCAAGATTTCACTTTCTTGATGGCTCAGTAATATTCCATTGTATATATATACCACCTCTTCTTTATCCATTCATCTGTTGATGGACATCTGGGCTCTTTCCATAGTTTGGCTATTGTGGACATTGCTGGTACAAACATTGGGGGCAGGTGCCCCTTGGGATCACTACATTGGTATCTTTGGTATAAATACCTAGTAGTGCGATTGCTGGGTCATAGGGTAGCTCTATTTTTAACTTTTTGAGGAACATCCATACTGTTTTCCAGAGTGGCTGCACCAGCTTGCATTCCCACCAACAATGTAAGTGGGTTCCCCTTTCTCTGCATCCTTGCCAACATCTGTCATTTCCTGACATAAATTTTAGCCATCCTGACCAATGTGAGGTTGTGTCTCACTGTGGTTTTGATTTGTATTTCCCTAATGCTGAGTGATGTTGAACATTTTTACATGAGTCCGTTGGCCATTTGCATGTCTTCTTTGGAGAAATGTCAGTTCATATCTTCTGCCCATTTCATGATTGGATTATTTTTTCTTTGGGTGTTGAGTTTGATAAGTTCTTTAGAGATTTTGGATACTAACCCTTTATCTGATAAGACATTTACAAATATCTTGTCCCATTCTATAGGTTGTCTTTTGGTTTTGTTGACTGTTTCCTTTGCTCTGATACCATGTTCAAGTACACTTTGCTATCTGAATACACTTCTTTCTAGTTGGGTAGACAAATTCTGATATGTAATGATAAAATTAAGCATAAAACTAATGTTTATGAGAAAGCTAATTTCTGTTCTTTTACTAAGGATTGTTTTTCTAATATATATATATACATATATATATAATTATTATTTATTGACACCATGCCATATTATTTACGATTTTTACAACATAATTCACTTAAAGAAGTAGAGTAGACCCAGAAATATGGTTATCACCTTTTGGTGTTTTTGTTTATTTATAAAAATATGCAAAAAAAGAATACTAAATTTAAACCTTTTGAGGAATAGTCATTGTTTATTTTTTGTGGACCATGATTTTGTTTTTATATCAAGGCAAAGGGGAGAAAAGATGAAGATATTTTATCATCATCAAAATATCTCAAACTCTAAAAATGACATCAGAGGATTTAGAGAATTTAAGCATTCCAATTAACTAGATTGTTGAGTTAATTAACACTTTTCTTACGTGTTGATATCCCAGCCTTACTTCCAGATTTGAGTGATCTAATTATATAATGTGGTATAAAAAATATTTAACCTTAAACACTCTGGGCTAGTCCCACAGATTTCAAAACATATCCAAGACATAAGACTGCCAAAGCAAGTATGACTTGTTATGAAACTCTATGAGGGCAGAAACCATTTATTGTTGTTAAACATTTTCTCTTCAATATTTAGTATAACACTATTATTCAATGATCAGCATACAGAAAATACACAATAACAATAAATATCTGTTTTATTATTGAATACATAGATTGGCACAAATTGTTTCACTAATAAATAGATTTTAAAAAATGATCACCACTAATGATTCTGAAAGAACTTAAACTCCATCATAAATACTCTTCCAGAGACATCTCTTTTCTGGATGCTTCATTTTAGGACCAAAAAGATACTTAAATCTGGAACTAGCTTTAAATACATTTTAAAATATTCAAGTTGAATCATAGTAATCTCTTAAATATCTTTTAATCAAAACAAGTTCAATGATCATAGGTATTGTAAAAAGTACACACACACAGAAACTATTTTAGAGAAAAATTAGTCAAAGTTGGATGAGTGGGGTATGCATTTGTGAACTGAGGAGCCTATCACTTTGTAGTTTTCTATTGTATTGTTATAGACTGTGAAAGTAAAACATTCAGTAATAAATGAAACAATGTACAATTAGTAATGTTCATTAACTTCTCTACATACTCAGTAAAATCATGGCTTTCTAAGGTTTAGGTAAGAGATAATTTTTGATGACTAAAACTTTCTCAAACATTCCACAAGTATTCTACACTATCTTTATAATTTTTTGTTTGGCCAAGACCAACGATCCCTAGATTCAGGAAGAATGAACCTGCCTGGTTTTGTTGAACCATCAAAAGAACATGATAATATATTAGAAAAATTATGAGTTCATTTTAATTATTTTTGAGTATTTGTCTAATAAACATTATTGGTTAGAAAGTTGTCTGGTTTTAGAATTATTGTTTTCTTTTTAGCATTTTAATTTGTGTGATAAAGACTTTTAAAAAAAGATGAATGGATAAAGATGTGGTGTATATATACAATGGAATATTATGCAGCCATCAAAAGGAATGAAATCTTGCCATTTGCAATGACATTGATGGAACTGGAGGGTATTATTATGAGCAAAATAAGCCAATCAGAGAAAGACATGTATCATATGATTTCACTGATATGAGGAATTCTTAATCTCATGAAACAAACAGAGAGTTGCTGGAGTGGTGGGGGGGTGGGAGGCATGGGGTGGCTGGGTGATGGACTTTGGGGAGGTTATGTGCTATGCTGAGTGCTGTGAATTGTGTAAGACTGTTGAATCACAGACCTGTACCTCTGAAACAAATAATACATTATATGTTAAAAAAAAGAAGATAGTAGGAAGGGAAAAATGAAAGGGGGAAATTGGATGGGGAGATGAACCATGAGAGACTATGGACTCTGAGAAACAAACTGAGGGTTCTAGAGGGGAGGGGTGAGAGGAGATGTGTTAGCCTGGTGATGGGTATTAAAGAGGGCACGTATTGAATGGAGCACTGGGTGTTATACACAAACAATGAATCATGGAACACTAAACCAAAAACTAATGATGTAATGTATGGTGATTAACATAACATAATAAAATTTAAAAAATGCAAAAAAAAGTTTCATTTGTTAGAAAATATAACAATAACTATTAATGTTTTCTGTGAAGCTTGGGAAGATGGCGGAGTAGGAGGACACTTAACTTGTTCAATGCTTACAGCTAGATATCACTCACATCTGAGTAAATAAACAAGAGAGTGATCTGAAGACTGGCAGAACAAACTCCACAACATTAGGAAGGGCAGAAATAGTGGTTGGGAACTGCATGCAGGTGGATGGGAGGTACGGTGTGGAGAGGGGAAGCATCAGGGAGCCCACACAGGGAAAACAAATCCCCATAATGTCTGGCCTTGAAAACCAGAGAGTCTGAATTCCATGAGTTTGTATGACGACCAGTGGGACTTGGAACCTGGGACTTTGAGTCAGCTGACTCAGCACCAAGCCTGGAGGGCCAGTGATAACTAGGTATCTGCCCTTAAGGAGCCAGCAGCCTACAGAGAGGAAACAGCAGTGACAGTTTGAACAATGGGAGGGAAATCTGATTATACTGATTTTGGAGCATGTTGGGGGACTTCTCCAAGAACAGAGAAGCTGGCAGTTGCCATTTTCCTCCCCTGTGGCCCAGTATAAACACAGAGCCATCTGTGGGAGATGGCATTGCACAGATACTCACTACCTAACCCAGTAGCAGTGCATCCTGCCCATGAGTTCTCCTGAGAATTCACACACTCCAAGCCTGCTGGTCTTGGCTCTGGGCTCAGCATAAATTTTCCTAATGCTGTGCATACCTTGCCCAGCTGCCACATGCACAGACACCATGAGCCACGCCCAGCCAACCACATACAGAAATGCCATGAAACCCTAGCTGCCACTGTGCTTCAGAGGATCTGGTCTAAGATTAGCAGCTCAATGCAAATTTTGCTAATACCTCTGGCCCACCTCCAAGCTCTTCTGCAGTTACACCCCCTCAGAGCCAGCCTGGCTTGGTCTCACTAACATCACAAAAAGTAAGCACAGTCCACAACAGGCAGAGAGTCAGTGCGGATGTCTGGACTGAAAGAAAAAGTGACAGACACAACAACAGGAGAAAAGCATCTCATATAAGAGACTCCCCTGAAGTGCCAGGTTCTGATGAACAAGGGACAATGTGCTACAGGACCTCTTTTAACAAAGTCACTATTTTCAGGAGTAGAAGATGTAGCTGACTTTCTTAACACACAGAAACAGACACAGAGAAGTAGACAAAATGAGAAGACAGAGAAACATGTCCCAAATGAAAGAACAGGAAAAATTACAGCAGATTTAAGTGAAACAAAAATAATTGTAATATGCATGAGAGAGAATTTAAAGTAATGATCATAAAAATACTCACTAAACTATAGAGAAAAAGAGGAGGACATCACTGAGACTGTGGACAAAGATATAAAAAAAAATATCAAAAATGAAGAACTCAGTAAGTGAAATTAAAAATAAAATAGATGGAATAAATAGTGGGCTATAGGAAGCAGAGGAATGTGTCTGTGACCTGGAAGACAGGGTAATAAAAAGCAATCAAGCTGAACAGGTGAGAGACAAATACTGCATAATAAGAATAGATTTAGAGAACTCAGTGACTCCATCAACAATAATGACATTTGCATTACAGGGATCTTGGAAGGAGAAGAGAGAGAAAGGGAGGCATAAATGTATTTGAAGAAATAATAGCTGAAAACTTCCTGAATCTGGAGAGGAAAACAGAGATCCAGATTCAGCAGGCAAAGGTATCTACCAAAAAACTCAATCCAAGGAGGTCCACATTAAGACACATAATCATGAAAATGGCAAAAAAAAATAAAAAATAGTGATAAAGAAATTTAAAGGTTGCAAGAGAAGACAGTAACATACAAAAGAAACCACATAAAGCTATCAGCTTATTTGTCAGCAAACACTTTACAAGCCAGATGTACAGGTATGATGTATTCAAAGTGCTGAAAGGGAAAAATCTGCAGCCAAGAGTACTCTATTCAGGAAGGATATCATTCAGAATAGGAGAGATGAAGAGTTTCTCAGACAAACAAAAGGATTAATGACTACTAAACAAGCCCTATAAGAAATGTTAATGGGGACTTTGTGCATGATAAACAAAACCCAAAAGTAAGAATAAGAAACATAGGAAGCACAAAAACAAAAACAAAACAAAACAAAAAATCTGTAAAAATTAGTCAAGAGCACAAAATAAAAGGATATAAAATATAATACCAAATATCTGAAATGTGGAGGGGAGAAGAGTAAAGAATGAGTTCAAATTTAAAAACCATTAGCTTAATATAGACTGTTATATGCAGAAGATGCTATATACACACCTAATGGTAACCGCAAATCAAAAAAAAAAAAGATATGCAAAAATATAGAGTAAGGAATCCAAATATATCACTGAACAAAACCAGTAAACCATGAAAGAGAGAAAGAAAAGAGAGATTCAGAGAAAAACTACAAAAACAACTGCAAAGCAAGGAACAAAAGAGCAATAAATACATTATCTATCAATAATTACTTTGAATGTAAATAATGGAATAATGCTCAACTCAAAACACATAGGGTGACAGAGTGGATAAAAAAACAAGGCCCACCCATCTATCTGTTGCCTACAAGAGACTCATGTCATACCTCAAGACACCCACAGATTGAAAGTGAGGTGATGGAGAAATATTTGTCATACAAATGGATGTCAAAAGAAAGCCAGAGTAACAATACTTACATCAGTCAAAATAGACTTTAAAACAAACTCTGTAAAAAGAGACAAAGAACACTATATAACAATAAAGGAAACAATGCAACAAGAAAGCATAACAAATATATATATATATCCCGAACATGGAAGCACTAAAATACATAAACCAGTTAAAAACAAACATAAAGAAACACATTGGTAGTAATACAATAGTAGGGAACTTTAACACACCACTTATATCAAAGGACAGATCATCCAAACAGAAAATCAACAAGAGTGGCTTTGAATAAGACACTGGACCATATGGATTTAACAAATACATTCAGAACATTCCAGCCTAAAACAGCAGAATACACATTCTTTTCAAGAGCACATGGAACACTCTCAAGAATAGATCACATATTATACCACAAAACAAGCCTCAAAAATTCAAAAAGTCATACTGTGCATCTTTTCTGACCACATTATTAACCTAGAAATCACCCAAAAGGAAAAATAATATGGAAAGACCACAAATACATGGAGTTTAAATAACTTGCTACTAAACAATAAATGGGTCAAGCAAGAAATCAAAGAAGAAAACAAAATGTACATGGATTTAAAAAAATGAAAACAATGATCCTAAACCTTTGAAATGCAGCAAAACCTTTTCTAAGAGGGAAATTTATAGCAATACAGCACTACTCCAAGAAGCAAGAAAAATCTCAAATAAGCAACCTAATCTTACAGCTAAAGGAGCTAGAAAAATAACAAGCAAACCACAAAACCAGCAGAAGGAAGGAAATAATAAAGATTAGAGCAGAAAGGTTAGCCTGGGTGGCTCAGTCGGTTGAGCGTCCTATTCTTGGTCTCAGCTTGGTTCTTGATCTCAGGGTTGTGAGTTCAAACCCTGTGTTGGGCACCACACTGGATGTGAGGCCTACTTAAAAAAAAAATTAGAGTAGAAATAAATGAGATAGAAACTAAAAAATCAATAAGATCAATAAAACCAGGAACTGCTTCTATGAAAAGATCAAGAAAAAGTATAAGCCTCTAGCCAGAGTCATCAAAGAGAGAGTGAGGATTCAAATAAACAAAATCACAAATGAAAGAGGAAAAATAACAGCCAACACCACAGAAATAAAAGCAATTATAAAAGTATTATTAAAAACTATATATCAACAAATTGGGCAACCTGGAAGAAATGGAGAAGTTCCTAGAAACATATAATCTACCAAAACTGAACCAGAAAGAAACAGAAAGCTTGAACAGACCAATTACCAGCAAGGAGATTTAGTCAGTAATCAGAAACTCCCAACAAACAAAACTTCAGGACCAGATGCCTTCACAGGGAAATTTTACAAAATATTTAAAAAGAGTTAATACCTATTGTTCTCAAACTATCCCAAACCATAGAAGAAGAAGGAAAATGTCCAAAAACATTCTATGGGGCCAGTCTCACCCTGATACTAAAACCAGATAAAGACACCACAAAAAAAGAGAGTTACAGGTCAATATCTCTGAAGAACATAGATGCAAAAATCCACAACAAAATGCCAGCAAACCAAATCTAACAATACACTAGAAAAATCATTCACCATAATCAAATGGAATTTATTATGGAATGCAAGTGTGATTCAATAGTCACAAATCAATCAACATAACACATCACATCAATAAGAGAAAGGATAAAAAAATGATCATTTCAATAGATGCACAGAAAACATTTGACAAAGTACAACATCCATTCATGATAAAACCCTCAACAGATTAAGTTTCAAGGGAACATACCTCAACATAATAAATTTCATATACAAAAAACCCACAGTGAACATCATACTTACTGGGGAAAAACTGAGAGCTTTTCCCTTAGGATCAGGAACAAGACAAGAATGTCCACTCTTACCACTTTTATTCAACATAGTAGTGGAAGTCCTAGCCACAGCAATCAGACAACACAGAGAAATAAAAGGCATCCAAATTGGCAAGGAAGAAGTAAAATTTTCACTATTTGCAGATGACATGATACAATATATAGAAAACTCTAAAGACTCCACCAAAAAACTGCTAGAACTGATATATGAATTCAGTAAAGTTACAGGATACAAAATCAATGTGCAGAAATCTGCTGCATTTCTTTTTTTTTTTTTTAAGATTTTATTTATTTATTTGAGACAGAGAGAATGAGAGACAGAAAGCATGAGAGGGAGGAGGGTCAGAGGGAGAAGCAGACTTCCCGCCGAGCAGGGAGCCCGATGCGGGACTCGATCCCGAGACTCCAGGATCATGACCTGAGCCGAAGGCAGTCACTTAACCAACTGAGCCACCCAGGCGCCCACTGTTGCATTTCTATACACTAAAAATGAAGCAGCAGAAAGAAATTAAGAAAACAATGTATCTACAATTGCACCAAAAATATATATATTTGAATAAACTTAATCAAAGAGGTGAAAGATCTGTACTCTGAAAACTATAAAATATTCATGAAAGAAATTGCAGATGTCATAAAGAAATGGAGAGCCAATCTATGCCAATGGATTGGAAAAACAAATAGTGTTAAAATATTTATACCACCCAAAGCAATCTACAGATATAATGAATCCCTATTAACATACCAACAGCATTTTTCACAGAACTAGAACAAACAATCCCAACATTTAATGGAACCACCAATGACACCAAATAGCCAAAGCAATCTTGAAAAAGAAAAGCAAAGCTTAAGGTATCACAATTTTAGACTTCAAGTTACATTACAAAGTTCTAGTATTCAAAACAGGATGGCACTGACACAAAAACAGACACATAGATCAATAAAACAGAATAGAAAAGGTTGAAATAAACCCACAGTTATATGGTGAATTACTCTTTGACAAAGCAGGAAAGAATATCCAATGGGAAAAAGATAGTCTTTTCAACAAATGGTGTTGGGAAAACTGGTCAGATACATGCAGAATTATGAAACTGGACTACTTTCTTACACCATACACAAAAATAAACTCAAAGTGGATAAAAGACCTAAAAGTGAGACCTGAAACTATAAAAATCCTAGAACAGAACACAGGCAGTAATGTCTCTGACATCAGCCCTAGCAACAATTTTTCTAGATATGTCTCCTGAGACAAGGGAAATAAAAGCAAAAATAAACTATTGGTATTATATCAACATAAGAAATTTCTGCACAGTGAAGGAAACAATCAACAAAACTAAAATGCAACCTACCGAATGGGAGAAGATATTTGCAAATGATATAGCCAGTAAAGGGTTAGTATCCAAAATATATAAGGAACTTATACAAATCAGCACCCCAAAACAAATAATCCAATTTAAAAATGAGCAGAAGACATGAATAGACATTGCTCCAAAGAAGACATCCAGAGGGTCAACAAACGCAGAAAAGACGCTCAACATCACTCATCACTAGAAAAATGCAAATTAAAACTATAAGGAGATATCACCTCACACCTCAGAATGGCTAATCAACACCACAAGAAACAGCAAGTGTTGGAGAGAATGTGGAGAAAAAGGAACCCTCCTGTACTGTTGATGGGAATGCAAAGTGATGCAGCCACTCTGGAAAATAGTATGGAAGGTCCTCAAAAAGTTAAAAATAGAACTACTCTATGATCCAGTAATTGCATTAACTGGGTATTTGCCCAGAGAATACAAAAGCACTAATTCAAAT
This sequence comes from Mirounga leonina, assembly GCF_011800145.1. Taxonomy (NCBI): domain Eukaryota; kingdom Metazoa; phylum Chordata; class Mammalia; order Carnivora; family Phocidae; genus Mirounga; species Mirounga leonina. Next base: position 18,072,417 of record NW_023270175.1, on the reverse strand, counting down.
AGGTACATGCAGCTCTATGTTAACTGCAGCATTATTTACAATAACCAAATTATGAAAGCAACCCAAGTGTCCATTGGTAGATAAATGGATGAAGATGTGGCGGTTATACATACATACACACACACACACACACACACACACACTGGAATATTATTCTGCATAAAAATGAATGCAATCTTGCCATTTGCAATGTCATGGATGGAGCTAGAGAGTATAATGCAAAGTGAAGTAAGTCAATCACAGAAAGAAAAATATCATATTATTTCACTCATGATAGGGATTTAAAAATGCACTTGTGATGAACACTGGGTGATGTACAGAATTGTTGAATAACTGTATTGTACACCTGAAATTAATACAGCACTGTACGTTAACTATGTTGGAATTAAAAGAAAAAAAAGAATCTGCTCTTTCTTTCTAGGCAAAAACCTTGAAATGGAAGACTCAGATTACCTGAATTCTGATTCCTTGTTGTATTTGTTGTTTGACCTTGAAACATGGTATTTAACCTTTCAACCTTATTTATATTATCCAAATAAATAGATAGAATCCAGAATAGAGTCTACCTCATCGAATCTACCTCATTGAAAATAAAATTTACTGATGTTATACATTTTACCATTGTCTAAAATGTAATAATCTATAGTCTTCATATTAAAATAAGGACAACAAGACTTACAAGTTGTAAAGTACATAGTCCATGATTCTATGCTAAGTATTTGGGGGAGAGGGGATGTAACCCAAGCCAATACTCTTAACACCAGATTTCCTCCATTAATGTCACCAAAATCATTCCTTTGATTTCTATTTCCTATGCTTCTGTTACCTTATTTGAAGGCTTTATCATTTACTGGATTATACCAAAAGTATGGTAACACTTGTCACTCCTTTCTGATGCATTTCCTTTTTTTTTTTTATTTTAAGAATGGATTTTCCAAAACTCCATTCCTCTCATAGTACATTTAAGCTTAAAACTTCTTATTATTGAATGGTTGTCTGTTGTTTCAATGTCACATGTATTTTAAAACATATGCATTTTAAATATGTGTATTCTGAGGACCAACAGAGATCTACTAAATCAAAATGAAGATTGCCATGACTTTGGGATTAAAGGACTACAGGATAATTTTTAATCACCTTAGAATATGATATAAGACTTTCCATGATCTGGTCCATTCTTACCTCTCTTTCATGATCCCTTGTTTCTTCTGTTCCCTGCCACTCTCTCCAGCAATATAAATATCATTGCAAACACACACACACATGCACACACACACACACAAGACCAACTCATCTCCAAATATGTGCATGCACACATGTCCAGTTACTAGCTTGGAACTCTGGGTATGTAACTAACTCACCCTAGGCCTCATTTTCTTATCTGAACTATGTGAATGGCAAAATAATTTTTGTGAGGATTAAACAGGATATAGAAATTATATATTTAAGAGAGTACTTGACTCAAAATATGTTCTGTATTATTATCATTAATATTATTACATATTACCTTAAGACATACTTTTATTTAAGGAGACATCTATTCCATATTTGCCAATTCTAGTTCATAAATTAAAATTATAATTGATGGTGACCATCAAATAGTAAATTCTTCAAACACTTTGATTTGGAAAAAACTTCTAGTTACAAAATAAATAAGTCACAGGGATAAAAAGTACAACCTGAGGAATATAGTTGATAATATCATAATAACTTTGTACAGTAACAAGGTAACTACATTTATGTTGGTGAGCATTTCATAATGTATGTAATTGTTAAATCACTATGTGGTACACTTGAAGCTGATATAACATATGTCAATTATACTTAATTAAAAATTTTTAAAAAATAAAACAATAAATTAAAAAGAATTGAAAACAAATCAAGGAGGAAGTGAGTCCTTGCTATTTCCTCAAGGCTGTAAACGGACATATTTTTTATAATGTTAACTTTAGTATTAGCCACTATGGAAAATAATGTGTATTATTCACCTCTCTTTTGTTTATAAGACAATGTTTAAGAAAGGATGAGTAATTTGTTTAAGTCACATAGGTAGTAAATTGTGGAATACAGTTTAAAAATCAGTCTACAGATCATGTTCTTAACCATTATAATAGTTATTCTACCAACTCAGTCTTGTGGATAAATTACAAATGTAGTTATCAGATAACTTTTTGTTTGTTTTACGACCATACACAACCTTGAACATGCCCGATTTTGTCAGATAACCTTTTGACATCTAACAAATTAATGGAGGTAGTTTCACTTTCCCTGATTTACTAGATATCCAGATTTCAAGCTAAATGAATTTATTATTTATGTCACTGGTCTAAAAAGAAGGAGGGGATTTCAATCGGCTTTTGAAAATGTAAAGGTAAGTGGGGTGCCTGGGTGGCTCAGTCCTTAAGCGTCTGCCTTCAGCTCAGGTCATGATCTCAGGGTCCTGGGATCGAGCACCGCATTGAGCCTCTCATCGGGCTCCCTGCTCTGTGGGAAGACTGCTTCTCCCTCTTCCACTCCCCCTGCTTATGTTTCCTCTCTCAGTGTCTCTCTCTCTGTCAAATAAACAAATTAATTAATAAAAAAAAAAGAAAATGTGAAGGTAAGCATAATTGTTCCTAAACTAAAAACATTCTATCATTCATTCAATAAAGATTTATTGATCTTGGCATTGTTCTAATTACTGATGAAAATATCCTTATGGAAAGAGATTTTTAAAATAATCAGTAAGCTGAAAATCTCTGTAGATAACTTAGTTGTTTCTTGCAGAGTCAAAAGCAAATAAGATTGTAGGCATTTTTACGGTGTAAAGCAGGACTGAATTATCTCTGTATCCTCCAAAAGAGCTAGCTCAGTCACTAACAGGAGCTCTGTAAATATTAAATTTAATTGAAAGGCAGTTAAGGAAGAAGATTGATTTTTAGTGTATTTTTTTGTCTATATTTTTTGATTTGCCTAGAAAATTAAGACAGTTGTATTTTTTTCTGTAAACAGCAGCAGTTATTTTTTAAATGATAAGTGGTGACAAATTATATCTGACATTTCTGTGAGTGACCATTTCACTTAACTGGCAAAATGTACCAAAAAAAAAAAGAGTGTTATATAAGAGTATCCAACACTATTCTGATATATAACCCCTATATTTTCAATTCAGTACACTCCATTCCCAAGAATCATACTCTTTTTTTTTTCACAAAGGTTTATCTGTGTACATTTTCTTGGTTAATCTGGTTACTTTATTTTGCTCACTTGTAGATTGCTAGTTACTGTTTGTAAGCTATTGACAGAATAAATGTAGTTGCTCTGATTGGTTGCAAGAATTAAATTTTGAAAAGGGTTAGGAATTAAGCTCAGAATGCATAGATTGGTTCTCAAGTGTGACTGCAGGCATTTATTAACTCAAAATTTGGCCCTTTTCCACAATATGACTGGATTAAAAAGATTGAATGTTGAGTAGAAATGACTCCTTTCAGGATGGTATTTAAAATTTAGATATACTATTAGGTCCTTGAAGTAGAATGATTTTAGACTGAAGAACTAAATAAAATAATTATTTTTTGTGCTTGGATTATCACTCTATTTTTTAACAATGGATGCTAATTTGATATTTAGTCAAAGTAAATGTTTAGTAATAGCAAGTGATTAATGAAAACTAAATGTATAACATAGAGAAATACATCAATCCATAACTTGTCATTGTCTTCACAACATTTTAGAGTTTAAAAGGAGACATCTACTTCAAACTCCAATTTATATTCAATGTAACTAATGTCCAGAGATTAAGAGTTTTACCCTAAGTAACACTTAGCTAGTCAGGCCTTCTGATTTACAGTCCAGGATTTTTCCATTAATCTGTACTAAGTGTTTTCTTTGCCTTTAGCTACTTGTAAGATGTTAAAATCACCATGTCTTTCAGAAAATGTCTGTGTTTAACCTGCTGTGTTAGGGTGAGAAACAAGTTTCTCACACAAGACTTTACACTTTATTGACAGTTCCCGGTGGGAGTTCCAAGTAGAGTTGAGTGAAGAAAGGAAGCAGAAAGGATAAGGGATTGAAGAAAGTAGAACCAGAAATACTGTTAGAGAGAAAGAACTACTTGAAATATATGGTAACTGGTTCAGATGGATTGATGAAGCAGGATAAAGCAGAATAATTCAGTCTGACAGAAAATGGTTTGAGGGTTTTTGATTAGAGCATGTTCTGATGAAGAAATAGAATTCCAATTAAATAAGTGAGATATATTCCAACTTATATTTTTATTACAGTCTGCTATTATTTATTTCCCATAATACTGTGACCCCATGAAAAGAGTTCTACATGAAATTCAGAGTTTGAAAACTCACATCTAATAATAATAATAAAAAAATCATACAAACTAGCTTTCAGTGGATTTTTGTTTGTTTCTGTTTGCTTATTGTATTTTCTTTTTATTTTTGATTTAAATTAATCAGATTCATTGGACATATTGTTTAAAAAGACCCATTCAGTGTTTCCCAATGTTTTCTAAAGAACTGTTTCCCATAGTTCACACACCAAATAAGCACTGTATGTCTCTAATGTTCATTTCAGGTATTAGTAGGACCAAAAGAACATAAATCAGAAATCCTTGATTATGCTGAGCGAAATAAGTCAATCAGAGAAAGACATGTATCTAATGACCTCACTGATATGAGGAATTCTTAATCCCAGGAAACAAACTGAGGATTGATGGAGTGGTGGGGGGTGGGAGGGATGGGGTGGCTGGGTGACAGACATTGGGGAGGGTATGTGCTATGGTGAGCGCTGTGAATTGTGTAAGACTGTTGAATCACAGACCTGTACCTCTGAAACAAATAATACATTATTAAAAAAAAAAAAGAAATCCTTGATATAAAATGTATTGTCAAATACTGCTTCAAATTGTTCCCAAAACTTCAAAGAGACAAATGGACAGATTTTAAGATACAGAACACATTTACAAACCAGAAATCATTAAATAAATCCATCAAATAATTGAAATTCTAAATTCTTTCATTTTTAAAATTAAATACTTAGATAGAAAGGTATAATTTAATAACCTCTTAGGAAAGTACTATTCTTTCTGGAATGTTAAATTCTACTTTATGTCACGTAAATGTAGAATGTTTACCTTACTTGGCTTCACTCAGGAAGGTGAATAACTAAATTTCAAGATAATGAAATTACAATTAAAAATAGTCATTTCTGATGGAAACCTTTCTAATATCTCTTCTACTCCCTGGTAGTCAAGAATAACACTGAACGTAATATAACCATTTCTTGATAACTCAAACACTAAGAGTACCTTTTATTGTACTGTGCAAGAGTAAAGTTCATGACGATCTCTTTTAGTTAATCTATTTCCTGTGTTTAAGTCACATTTTGAGCTGTTATTTCTCCTGCTGCCATTCTAAAGTGATTTTAACAGTTTTTTTTTTTTTTTTTTTTTTTTTTTACCCCTGGTTTGTTACTTTTAATCCACTCTGGGCCAGAAAAACAGGTAACCAATTGGTATATTAAAGCAAAGCCTGAGAGAAAAATGCATAGATCAAGGCTAAGATTTATGGGTCTGCTATCTTAGGAACTAAAAACTTTACCCCTATTTCTTAGATTGTATCTACATTTTTGAAGGTTGAAGTTTTATTTTAATTTTCTTTGAATATTTATATGTTATATTCTAATAAATGTGTATATTAGTTTTATTTAAAAGCAAATCTGGCACTTGGAAATGTGTTCATTTTAGAAGATTTACACTGTAAAAGCCAATAGTTAAAGTTTGAGGGGAAAAAAAAAAGTGTAATGGTAATTTGTTCCCATCAGAAGATAGAATTATCCTTCAAGGTTGAGTGGATATTATTGGCCATCATATAACTCTCTTGACAAATTGTGCCTTCAGGCAGTGTGGCTGTAATAATTGTTCAATTACATACTTTTGGCTTTCAAATGACCAAAGCCATTATTATGCATCACATTAATAGATATACAGGCATATTTTAAGCACATGAATAAAATATTTTTCTTTGGAGGATGAGTTTAGCTTTGAAATTAAGCTGTATTGTAATTACCTGTAATTTTTAGTAATTGTAGTTTAATTCCTTCTAATCTAATAATGATAATCACTCTCAAATCAAATAATTTTACCAAATGCAATCTCTGTCATCCAATTGAATTTCAAGAAGACAGATCCCTATTGAATTGAATACAACTGGTAAAAAAGTACATTTTATGCTATAAAAAAAAAGGAAGAAGATAGCAGGAGGAGAAGAATGAAGGGGGGGAGATCGGAGGGGGAGACGAACCATGAGAGGCTATGGACTCTGAAAAACAAACTGAGGGTTCTAGAGGGGAGGGAGGTGGGGGGATGGGTTAACCTGGTGATGGGAATTAAGGAGGGCATGTTCTGCATGGAGCACTGGGTGTTATATGCAAACAATGAATCATGGAACACTACATCAAAAACTAATGATGTAATGTATGGTGATTAACATAACATAATAATAAAAAAAGAAAAAAATATTGTGTATTTCAACAATACATCTAGAACTTGAAATGTGTTGACTGCATGTTGGGTACTCAGTACAGAGAAGTTCAAAATACTTGAGGTATTGGTATTTTTATAGACTCATTTTATTGACCATATATGTTTTCCCTTTTAAAATTATATTCAAATTTATAAATATATCCTAAACAAGAAACATTAACTTTTTAACTTTTTGATTTATTATCATCCCTTATATATGGAAAGGAAAGGAAGTCTATTTTCTATTTGTCATACTCTCACTAGAAATATTAAGGTGGTTTACACTACCTTTTTTTTCCATTACAGAGGAATTCTTTCAAATATGACACTGTATTTCCATAGGAATAATGTCTACTATTCTTGAAAGGCTTTATCCTATGTAGCCCATCAGAAGAGTGAGATAAGAGAGGACATTTTGAATTAAAATGAAAAGTGATTTGCCATAGTTATCATTGCAAGCCTGGAATCTGTGACATATTTACTTTTATACATGTGACTTTTGGAATTCAAGGTTTGTTATTTATGGAAATAATGAAATGACCTTTTTAAAAAAACTCACAGTGCATTACAGAATTGTAACACAGAATCACAAACAAGGTAAAACAAAATTGGAACTGACTGCAGGAAACTAAACAAAGATATAATCAGTGACTTCTTAATAAGGGAAAGGCTTTATATCTGAGGCTCTCAAGTCACTAAGGCCAATTTTATTCTTTTTTTAAAAGCAGAGTGAAATGTGAATGTTATCAGGAAAATCCTAATAGTTTTGTTTGACTCCTAGGTTCTAAAAGAATTTTGGTTGGAATATCCAGAAAAAAGAACAAAAGATATATTGTCAAGTTTTATTTAGCTATTTGAATAAATACCTCTAAGTTTTCTACTTAGGAATGGATTTCTTCAGCTTTGTGTCACTTGAATGTGGAGTGCCTCAATTTATTTATTATATAATACATTATATATTAAATACATTTTAAAAGAATTTCCTATCACAGTCTTGTTTGAGATACATAATCATTCTTGCTCTCTAGGATTTAAAATTGTGAAATTCAACTGGGTTTATAAAGCTGGTTTGGTTCATTAGAAAGCTTTTTGTGAAATTTAGGTAACAGCCTTTCAATTTTATTTTATTTCTTTATTTTTTATTTTAAATAGAACACATTCATGACTTCTTTGGAAAGTGTTGAAATGGGTGTTATAAGATAGAGAAAGGAGCATTCCATTCTCAGAGAGAGCTCCTTATATTTCCTATCGATCTAAATTTTATATGGAAATTTGCTTTTCTTAAAAACTATATAATTCCCAGGCGCCTGGGTGGCTCAGTTGGTTGAGCGACTGCCTTCGGCTCAGGTCATGATCCTGGAGTCCCGGGATCGAGTCCCGCATCGGGCTCCCTGCTCAGCGGGGGGTCTGCTTCTCCCTCTGACCCTCTTCCCTCTCGTGCTCTCTGTCTCTCATTCTCTCTCTCTCAAATAAATAAATAAAATCTTTAAAAAAAACCCAAAATTATATAATTCCCATCTCACACTGATTTCTTAATGAATATTTCAATAAATATTTTTTTATAAATTATATTAATATATATTTTTAGAGAATACAAAAATAGATACACACATGTTTTAGGATAAACCCAAAATTCATATGTTGAATTCGTAACCCCCAGTACCCCAGAATGTAATTATATTTGGAGATAGGGCCTTTAAAGAAGTAGTTAGTTAAATGAGGTCATATGGATAGGCCCTAATCCAATCTCACTGATATCCTCATAAGAAGATAAAATTTGGACACATAAAGTCACACCAGGAATGCACAAACACAGAAGAAAAGCTATGTAAAGATGCAGTGAGAAGGTGGCCATCTGCAAGCCAACGAGAGAGGCCTCAGAAGAAACCAAACCTCTAGAACTGTGAGAAAATATTTCTGTTGTTTAAACCAATCAGTCTGTGTTATTTTGTTATGGCACTCGTAACCTTGAATATATATATTCATTCTACCATTGCACACTGTTCTGCATTTTCTTTTGCCAAGTGATAATATAATATTTAAAAAAAATATTTATTTTTTTAATTTGAGTATAGTTGACACACAGTGTTACATTACTTTCAGGTATACAACATAGTTATTTGACAAGTCTATACATTATGGTATGCTCACCACAAGTGTAGCTACCATCTGTTACCATATAACACTATTATAATACCATTGACTATAGTCTTTATGTTGTATCTTCCATCCCAATGACTTATTCATTCTATAACTGGAAGCCTGTATCTCCCACTCCCCTTCACCCATTTTGCCCACTCCCCATTTCCCTTTCTTCTGGTAACCATCAGTTTATTCTCTGTATTTATAGGTCTGCTTTTTGTTTATTTGTTTTGTTTTTTTAAGATTCCACATATAAGTGAAATCACATGGCATTTGTCTATCTCAGTCTGGCTAATTTCACCTAGCATAATACCCTCTAGGTCCATCCATGTTGCCACATATGGCAAGATCTCTTTTTTGTGGCTGAGTAACAAAACAAGGGATTTAAACAATGTTCTCCATGTGAGTACATATCATACATATATAATATGAATTTAAAAATATTTTCATTAATATAAAATAATTCTGTTAATTGTAAAAAGTAATTTCATGGTTGTTTATTGCAGTTTTTACATATTTTCCCAAAATTTTTAGTGAATATAAATAAACAACAACAAAAGAACCCTAACAGAATAATTATATTTAGAAGCACTGAAACTTCCCACAGTGACTGAAAACTAAGATCTAATTGGAGAAACTCTTCTAAGTCTTAAATGTTCAGGTTGTGTGACCCTAGGTTCTAGGCATTGTTATGCTATTTAAATGCAACTGATATGAATTAAAATAGCATTAATAAAAAATGATAAATGTAAGTGTGACATTACTTAAGACTGAATGACCATTACTCAGATCATCTTTTGAAAATATTTTTTTTGTTTGTTTCTGTCATTTCTTGAGAATAAGGAGGAGTTTTTTGGTTTTTGCTTTTTTTCATCTATTTCCATTCTAGGCTGATTGCTTTCTGAGTGTAAGATAAACTTGCTGAAATGGATAGACAGGTAGGAACTGTTGAGCAGAAGGATGAGCCCTACTGGGAATTTCACAGCTAGTTTCTACTAGGTAAGCACATGATCTTCTAAATTTCTCATGGATGAAAGTAATGTGTGTAATACACTAAGCCTTTCCTGAAGTTTAAAATTAGAGTTGATCTTGCTTAAAATGCAAGATTTGCAGTCTACCTTAAAGTAAGTTGGTATTGTAGTAATTTACCAACTTTTACAAAATCAATAGTCATTTCTACCCTATTCAGCTCTCCCAATTTTTGCATTTTTGGCATTTTTGCAGAATTATCTCCTAGCATCTCTGTAGTGATTCGCATTGATTGCAATGTACTTGATCAGAGACAAAGCAATACACTGCAGGCCCCAATGCTGCTAAAGTCAGCAAATAAGCCAGTTATGGTTTCATTTTCTGTTTTTTCTTTTTGAGACTTTTTTTTTTTAAGTTTTGTGTCAGGGAATTTTTGTTCTCTTGAACTTAGAAACCATCTTCACACTAGGCTTGGCTAAACCATCTAAGCTAACTTCATTATCCCAAATGTTAATAATTGAATTTCAATAATGGCTTTCATTAAAGTACCTCCAGGCACTTAACACACATCAATTAAGGTACAGCACGCCCCTGTGAAGCAGGTCAGGATTATTATATCCTCTGAGATGCAATGCGGTTACTGACTGAAGGTCATGGAGCAAATTAACAACCAAGTAAGTAGAAGACCACAGTTTGAGCTAAATTCTTGTTTTCTCCCTTACTATTATATTTGGTTTCCTGAATGCTCTCTGCATTTCATTTGCCTTTAACTATAAATGAAGTAGAAAACCATAATTCAAATGCTATGAACTTAAAATATATTACTATAGGTAGCTTAACCAATTCAGATCTATGCAAGATTGATCAATTTATGTTATAATTTCTAAACATTGTTGGGGTTTTATACTTCCTGTACACGGCAAATCATTATTTCAAGCCACTTGGATTTTAAATATTAATGCTCTTTAGTCTTAGGTATAATTTGCTCATAAATTCCCTGAGTAAGATTATACCTATTTATACATAAGATTATACTTATCTATCATTCTACTTCGTATAGAAGCTGAGTCAGTACTCGTAATTCCACATAATGAATAGCTGATCACTGTCATACCCTGGAAGGAACTAAAATAATTAATAGAGAAATGATTGCTTTTTGATGGAGTATTTGGTAGTAGTATTTGGAAAAGCATTTCCATTTGCCAGTTATTTTATTATGGAGCACTAGAGCAGAGTCCAGAGAAACTCAGCTGGAAAAGGTTTGGTAAAGGGAAACTGAAATGATGGAAAGAGTGATGAGAGACTCACACATACTCAGGCAACAATATTAGGACTTGTGTGTCTAGGAAGATGAAAGTTTGGGAGATATGGTAAAATTTTACAAAACCAAGAATTCTCTGGCAAAAGGTGTTTAGGGCTTTGAAATAGGACCATACCATTCCTTGAATTTTCAGAGTCATCTTAGAACCATGGGATATATATATTAAAACAGCAGGCAATATTCATATGATGTGTTAATCTCCCAAAAATGGCAGTAGCAGAAAGTGTAAAAGATTCAAAATTCTGTAACAACAGTTTAAATGTATGCATAATTCACTGGATTACAGATGTTTTAGGAAAACAACTAGGTTGTAAAATGTATTGTTTATTTTAAAAAGATGTTATCTGGGTTATTTATGGAACTTATATCTTGAAAACTAGATATTGAGTATTCATTCCATTTATATAAGAGGACTGTCCATATAGACCATTTAACTAATTTGAATAAATCACTTGGTCACTGACTATGTTGAAGCAAAGATGCACCATTTTCCCTGAGAGCTAATAGTCTGTTTTATCACCTAACCTCTCAACTTCTATATCAAATTTCTGTTGTAGGACAGAATGTTTTATGTGTTTAGTGGCTAAATAGCAGAGCTATGCTTATGTGTAAATGGACTTCTAAACCTTTGTATGTTTAGTTTAAATCAATTAATTCAATTAAAATATTTTGCATAATTTATCTTCCTCTTTTTGAGGTTTTCTTATGCTATAGATATTTTGTTTTTGTTTTTGTCTTTTCATTAGTCCCCCCAAAAATCAGTGAAGAAAGGAGGAAAATACCTTTTTGAACAAAAACTTAAATGGGTAGAAAATCTTAATGCAGAATATGATACTTACATATAACACATGGATGACAATGTTAACGATGAAGTGATTTGGTTTATAAAATCTCATTTTACCCAAGATGGTTTCCTTAGCACTTAGTCATCTTAGGAGAACCTGGGCAAGGAGAACATGACAGGCTCTGGACTCAATGTTTCTCTCCTAATCTGCACCAGACATTTTGCAAATTACCTGTTCATTATTTTCCAGTTATAGACAAGGTTGGTAATGGTGGGTGGGTGACAATACCCACTAAATTTATATCCTTTTGAATTTCATATGGCAAGCTCTGACTCACATTCATGGGCCAGCAAATATGAAGAAAACTAAGGAATAACTCTAAAACTAATTCTAAAATTAAAAAAAAAATCAACATTATATTTGGAGCTTTATTTAAAACAGAACTGACTAAAAATTAAGTGATACTGTAACATTTAAAAAAATAGTCTGTGGAATAGGCTACATATAAATCAAGAAGACCTACTAAGTATTCCAGGAAGTGAGGGAGTATTCAATAGTAAACTTATAGCAAGCGCAGTTTTCCAAGTTTTACTGCATGTCAATTATGAACAAACTCCTGTGAGCTGAGTAAAGAATGTGGGGGAAGGGGTGATGGGAAACAGTGAAAACTGCTAACTTCAAATGGTTAATTTTGAACTGTATTTCTATACTAGTATTGAGGCGATTATTTTTTAAAAGCTAAAGAATGCAAAGGGAAATATCAAAAATAGCTACGTACTAATGTAGATGAGTGTTAATTAGATTCCCTTATTCTTTGATAAGACTTAACAAAATAATGCATCCTATTCTGGCCATCAAATGAAGATAAAATGAGATAAGGGAAAGGCCACTGAAATCGTAGAATGGAAAAATTAACTCAGCTTTACATCTCTAACTCCATTTGAACATCCAGTAGGTTGAAAAGAAAGAAGAGGTATAATTAAAAAAAAAAAAAAAGAGTTCATTTCATTGACTGGGATTGTTGAGAAAATAGAAGCCAAAATTGCAATTTTCATTTTATTGCAGATAACTATAATACATATAGTAGATTTTTTAAATAAACATACAAAATATAAGAACACAGAGATGTGAAATAACTGCTTGAACTCCTGGGTGAAGTTGTAATAAATGAAGCAGTGATTCCCCAAAGCAGCAGGACACTTATTCTGTTATCTCTTGTAGGATATTCTGAGACTTCCATCAGCTACCCTTTTGGAAGGACATATTAAACTTGATTGAATGATTTTACACTACAAACACACTTTAGGGAAGTCAGTGGCCAGGAGACTGTAATGCTTAGAATTAATGTACTAAAATGCAAAGAGGGAATTTGTCACTGTGCACAGTTTTCTTGGCATAGAAATTAGAGTAGGGCTGAAACTCCATGAGACAGAGCAAAAATTGGCCCCTATTTCTATGCTCTCCGTCTACAGACAATGTTAATGATAGTATATAGCTAAAGCTTGACATGTTGACAGAGAGGAAATTTGTCCAGAAAATGTCTCCTATTGGAAAAGAGAAAAATCCAGTTCTCAAAATCACCTCACAAAGATGGCAAAGTTGTGGTCCTTACTTCCAAAGCACTTATATTTAAAGAAAGGTAGAGATATAGACATGTAAATAAGTACTCTGAATACAAAGAAATATTACTAAGTTCAAAATAAAATATGTGAAGTACTATACAAATAAAGAGAAAGAAGTCATGAATTTTGATGACCATCAATAATGGTTTCATTGGGGATGCCTGGGTGGCTCAAATGGTTAAGTGTCTGCCTTCAGCTCAGGTCATGATCCCACGGTCCTGGGATTGAGTGCCAAATCATGCTCCTTGCTCAGCGGGGAGCCTGCTTCTCCCTCTGCCTGCCTCTCCTCTGCTTGTGCTCACTGTCTGTCTCTCTCTCTGACAAATAAACATCTTTAAAAAAAATAACATCTTTAAAAAAAATAATGGTTTCATTGAAGAGGTGGTACTGAAGTAATTTTTGAGGAGGGTACTAAAGATTGGATTTAAAAGTAGTAAGTACAAGGACGCCTGGGTGGCTCAGTCAGTTAAGTGTCTGCCTTTGGCTCAGATCATAATACCAGGGTTCTGGGATCAAGTCCCACACTGGGCTCTTTGCTCAGTGGAGAGTCTGCTTCTCCCTCTGCCTCTGCCTGCTGCTCCCCCTGCTTGTGCTCTCTCTCTAACAAACAAATAAATAAAATCTTTTAAAAACAATAGTAATGGGGCGCCTGGGTGGCTCAGTCGTTAAGCGTCTACCTTCTGCTCAGGTCATGATTCTGGGGTCCTGGGATCGAGCCCCACATCGGGCTCCCTGCTCAGCGGGAGGCCTGCTTCTCCCTCTCCCACTCCCTCTGCTTGTGTTCCCTCTCTCGCTATGTCTCTCTCTGTCAAATAAATAAAATCTTTAAATAAAATAAAATAAAATAAAATAAAAAGATAAAAATAAAAATAAAAACAATAGTAACTACATAAGAAGATGAAGCCAAGGGTGTGAAGAATAAAATAAAACATGGAAAGAGAAGGAAGAAAATTTTAAAACATTGGAGAATATCTATAATTAAAATGAGAATAAAGACAGAGGAGTTAGAAAAGAAGAAAGAAAGAGAAGATGTGATAAAATAGAATGGGAGCTAGGAGAGAAATATATCTCATAAAGGAAGGCGTGGGGAGAAAAGAATATTAAGAAAAGGGTGCAGTAACCAAATTCTGCTGAGAGATAATAAAAATATAGTAAAAAGTTGGCTAATGAATTTGGTAATTAGCTTGTTATTATATCCCATGAAGTTAATAAGGGAGTGTGTAGTAAAGAGATATATAAATAGGATAAATTCATCATTTTTTTTCTGTGAGTACAAGGAGACACAGAAAGATGGCTTGAAAGGGACATTGTCCCAAGGAAGTTTTATAATCATTTATTCTCAATGGAGATATTTAAAGTTATTGGGCTAAATAGAATAGCCTAGAAAAGCCTAGAGGCAAATAATGACAATGAAATACAGAAACAAACACATATATACATGTTCAGAGATTTGAGATGAGGTATGAAGGGATATAGATCAATAGAAGAGACATTTCTTCTGAATTAGAATGGATGAAAGAAAGATTGAAAGAATACGTGGAGACATTGTGAAGAAGAAAGTTGAAAGAGTTCATCCTGGGCAGTTTCCTTTTTCATAGTTAATGGGGGAAAGGAGGAGAACAAATTTAGTTGGAGCTTAAAAGAAATGAGAAATGGGGCTCCTGGGTGGCTCAGTTGGTTAAGCTTCCAACTCTTGGTTTTGGCTCAGGTCATGATCTCATGGTTGTGAGATCAAGCCCACGTCAAGCTCTGCACTCAGCTGAGCGTAGACCCTTCTTAGGATTCTCTGTCTCCTCTCCCACTGCACCCCACTTCCCAGCTGCTCATGCTCTCTCTCTCTCTCTCTCAAAAATAAATAAATACATAAAAAGGAGTGAGAAACACTCAAAACACTGACAGGGAGGGTTGAAATAACTAGATAAACTAACTGAACAGTGTTGTCGGGACTTGGCTGGGAAGGTCAATGTGAATTTGTTCCTAAAATTTCTCTGATTTCTAAGCACCCTTAGTGTTCAATCACCTGAGATCAGGAGCAAGGTACATGGACAACTCATTTGATCAAGGTTTGGAAACCAGCTGATGAAGGAAGGTGTGTTAAAAGCAGGAGGGATTTCAGAGATTAAGAAAATAAAGAAAACATGAGACTATGGTGGACTGGGTGTAACAGGAGTGAAGGACCACAGGAGATTATGGATAAGAGAGAAATGTCTTATTTTAAATTTCAGATGAGGACAAGTTACAATTACTGCCACAAGAAAATAAGGCTACACTGAAGTAGAAGTAAATATCTTCAGAGAAGAAAAAGTTAAGGAATTGCAGCAACAGAGTCACATGGGTTATGCATGTGAAAATTGTCACCTTGGACAGGATTTTGTGTAGAAGAAAACATTTAGAAACATGATTTGGGAGAGGGACATGGGGTGGGTGATGCCAATAGGGAGGATGAAAAGCTGAAGATGTATTTTAACTACAGTATGAGTTTCAAAGGAGTGTTAGCTGAAGGAAATTGATGGAAACATGAAAGGCAAACAGCTGAGATGAGTGAGAAGAAGGTAGAACTGCTGTCTTAGCCCTGAAATGAAGAGATTGTGCAGCTTCTTTTCCCAGACTAAAATCTAATAAATTTAAGAAGATATTTTCTTATACTAATATTATGAGATTTATTAGTTTATCTGTCATATTGTCATCTACAATTGACTTGAATTTGTGTGTGTGTGTGTGTGTACATGGTGTGAGTTAGCAGTCTAGTTCCATTTTCCTTCACATTAATATCCAGTTGAATCAACTCCATTTATTGAAAAGTATTTTGTTTCCCTATTTATCTTCCATGACAGCTTTGAAATTAAATAAAACTTCATGTATATGTGGGTTTGTTTCTGGACTCACAATTCTGTTATATTGTTGTATTTGTCTATCCTTGAATCAATAACATGCTGTCTTAATTACTGTTTCTTTGTAGTTACATATTTGCTAAAAATTTATTTTACAGTGATTTTTTGACGTGTAGTAAATTACGTCCTCCTGCATTTTTTTTTCTTCAGTAGTGACTTGGGCAATTTTCATCCTTAACATAAGCATAACATTTCTAAATGAGGTATGTCAGTTTGCACAAAAGACCTAATGGAACTTTTTATGATTGTAATGAGTGAATAAATACATTAAAAGAATATATCTTTAAAAATTGAGACTTTAGATCAATGAATATACTATATGCTTTATTTATTTAGACCTACATAAATTTTTCTTACTAATATTTTATAGCTTTTCGTGTTGAGCTTTTACATATCATCCATTAACTTTATTCCTGGGTATTTTTTTACCTATCTATATTATTGTAAGATATTCTTTATGTAACTCAAGAAAAGTCTATTGTAAGTGGCATAGTTTAAAATTTCATGTTTTATTTTTTATAGTTTCTGTGTACATATACAACTGATTTTTATATATTGCCCTCATATTATGCTACCATGCTAAATTCATTGATAATTTTTAATAATATATTTGAAGTATACTTTCTGTGGATAATAAGAATTTTGTTTCTTTATTATAATCCTTATATATTTTATTCCTTTTTCTTGATTTTGGCACTGGCTATGAATCCCACTAAAAATTATGTAGAATGTAGAAGTGGTTTTATACAGCATTATCATACAGAGAAAATTTGCAACATTTCCAATTAAGTATTATATTTGCTGTAAATTTTTGTAGTTTTTTCCAAGTTTTTATTTAAATTTCAGTTAGATAACATACAGTGTAATATTAGTTTCAGTTGTAAAATATGGTGATTCAACAATTCCATACATCACTTGGTGCTTATCATAGCAAGTGCATGCCTTAATCCCCATCACCTATTCAACCCATTCCCCCAGTCTCCCTCCCCTCGTAACCAAGAGTTTGTTCTCTATAATTAAGAGTCTGTTTTCTGATTTCTCTCTCTCTCTTTTTTCCCTTTGCTCATTTGTTTTGTTTCTTAAATTCTACATATGAGTGAAATCATATGGTATTTGTCTTTCTCTGACTTATTTTGCTTAGCATTATAATCTCTAGCTCCATTCATATCCTTGCAAATGACAAGATTTCATTCCTCCTGAATAATATCCGTGTGTGTGTGTGTGTGTGTACCACAACTTCTTTATACGTTCATCAATCAATGGACACTTGGGCTGCTTCCATATCTTGGCTATAGTAAATAATGCTGCAATAAACATAGGGGTGCATGTATCCATTTGAATTAGTGTTTTTGTGTTCTTTGGGTAAATACCTAGTAGTGCAATTGCCGGATGGTAGGGTAATTCTATTTTTAACTTTTTGAGGAACCTCCATACTGTCTTCCACAGTGGCTGCACCAGTTTGCATTCCCACCAACAGTGAACGAGAGTTTCTTTTCTCCATTTGCATTTCCCTGATGGTAAGTGATGATTAATAACTTTTCATGTGTGTGTTGGCTGTCTGTATGTCTTCTTTGGAGAAGTGTGTGTTCATGTGTTTTGCCCATTTTTAAAATGGATGATTTAGTTTTTGGGTGCTGAGTTGTATAAGTTCTTCATTTATTTTAGATGCTAATCCTTTATCAGATATGTCACTTGTAAATATCTTCTCCCATTCCAAAAGTTGCCTTTTAGTTTTGTTGATTGTTCCCTCCTCTGTGTAGAACTTTTTTTTGTTTGTTTTTAATGTACTCCCAGTATTTCATTTTTGCTTTGGTTTCCCTTGTCTCAGAAGGCATATCTTGAAAGAAGTTGCTATAGCTGATGTCAAAGGGGATACTGTCTGTGTTCTATTTTAGGATTTTTATGGTTTCAGGTCACACATTTAGGTCTTTTAATCCATTTTGAGTTTTTTTGTTTGTTTGTTTGTTTTGCATATGGTGTAAGAAAGTGGTCCAGGATCATTCTTTTCATATATTGTCCAGTTATACCAACACCATGTGTATAAAGAGACTTTTACCTACTGGATATTCTTCCCTGCTTTGTCAAAGATTAATTGATCATGTAATTGGGAGTTTATCTCCAGGTTTGCTACCCAGTTCCATTGATCCATGTGTATCTACTTTTGTGCAAATACCATATTGTTTTGATTACTACAGCTTTGTGATATGACCTAAAGTCCATAATTGTGATGTCTCTAGCTGTGCTTTACTTTTTTCAAGATTGCTTAGACTATTCAGGGTATTTTGTGGTTCCATACAAATTTTAGGATAATTTGTTCTACTTCTTTGAAAAATGCTGTTAGGATTTTGATAAGAATTGCATTAAATGTGTAGATTGCTTTGAGTAGTATAGACATTTGAACAATAGTTCTTCTTCCAATACATGAGCATGGAATATCTTTCCATTTATTTGTATTATGTTCAGTTTCTTTCGTCAGTGTTTTGCAGTTTTCAGAGTACAGGTCTTTTACCTCTTCGGTTAGGTTTATTCCTAGGTATCTTATTGTTTTTGGTGTAATTATAAATGAGATTGCTTTCTTAATTTTTCTGCTGCTTCATTATTGATGTATATAAATGCAACAGACTTTTGCATATTGGTTTTGTATCCTGTGACATTGTTGAATTTGTTTATCATTCTAACAGTTTTATTGGTGGAGTCCCTAGGATTCTCTATATATAGTATCATGTCATCTGAAAATAGTGAAAGTTTTACTTCTTCCTTACCAATTTTTATGCCTTTTATTTTTCTGTGTTGTCCAATTGCTGTGGCTAGGACTTCCACTACTATGTTGAAAAAAAGTGGTGAAAGTGGATATCCTTGTCTTGTTCCTGACTTTAGTGGAAAAGTTCTCAAATTTTCCCCATTAAGGATAATTTTAGCTGTGGGTTTTTCATATGTGGCCTTTATTATATTTAGGTATGTTCCCTTGAAACCTGCTTTGTTGAGGTTTTTTTTTTAAGATTTATTTTTTTAACTTATTTTAGAAAGAGAGAAAGCAAGTTTGAGTGGAGGGAAGGACATAGGGAGAGAGAGAGAGAATCCCAAGCAGACTCCAAGCTGTGCACAGAGCCCAATGCAGGACTCAATCTCACAACCCTGAGATCATGACCTGAGCCAAAATCAGAAGTTGGATGCTCAACTGACTGAGCCACTCAGGCACCCCTGTTGAGGGTTTTTATCATGAATGGATGTTGTACTTTGTCAAATGCTTTTCCTGCATTTATTGAAATTATCATATGGTTCTTATCCTTTCCTTCATTGATGTGATGTATCACATTGATTGATTTGTGAATATTGAACCACCTTTGCAACCCAGGAATAAATCCCACTTCATTTTAGCAAAGGTTTTTTTAAATGTATTGTTGGATTCAATTTGCTAATATTTTGTTGAGGATTTTTGCATCTATTCATCTATGTTTGTCAGGGTTATTGGCATGTAGTTCACTTTTTTAGTGGTGTGTTTATCCAATTTTGGTATCAGGGTAATGCTGGCCTCATAGAATGAATATGGAACTTTTCTATTTTTTTTTGAATACTTTGAGAAGACTAGGTATTAATTCTTCTTTAAATGTTTAGTAGAACTCACCTGTGAAGCCGTCTGGTGCTTGACTTTAACCTCCATGTATTTGTGGTTTTCCATATTTTTTCTTGTGGCTGATTTCTAGTTTCATAGCACTGTGCTCAGAAAAAGTGCATGGCATTACATTGATCTTGAATTTGTTAAGGCTTGTTTTGTGGCCTAATATATGATCTTTTCTGGAGAATGTTTCATGTACACTTGACAAGAGTGTGTATTCTGCTCTTTTAAGATTAAATGCTCTGAATATATCTGTTAAATCCATCTGCTCCCACATATCATTCAAAGACATTGTTTCCTTGTTGATTTTATGTTTAGATGATTTGTCCATTGATATAAGTGAGATGTTTTATTATTGTATTATTATTGATTAGTTCCTATATGTTCATTATTAACTATTTTATGTATTTGAGACCTCCTATCTTGAGTGCATAAATATTTATAATTGTTATATCTTCTTGTTGGATTGTTCCCTCTATGATTATATAGTGCCCTTCTTTGTCTTTTCTTACAGTCTTTGTTTTAAAGTCTTGGAGCACATGGCTGGCTCAGTAGAGTATGCAGCTCTCGATCTCAGGGTTATGAGTTCAAGGCCCACTTTGGGCATAGAGTTTACTTAAAAAAATAAATGAAGTCTACTTTACCCAATATAAGTGTTGCTACAACTGCTTTTTTTGACATTCATTTGAATGATAGATATTTCTCCACACCCTCTCTTTCAGTCCGCAGGTGTCTTTAGGTATAAAATGAGTCTCTTGTAGGCAGCTTTGATATTTTTTATCCATTCTTTACTTTATGTCTTTTGATTGGAGCATTTAGCCCATTAACATTCAAAGTAATTATTGATAGATATGTACTTGTTGTTTCATTATTTTTTTTTGTGGTTGTTTCTGAAGATTTTCTCCCATTTCCTCTTGCCTTCCACTCTTTTGTGGTTTGCTATTTTTCTTTAGTGATGTATTTGGATTTTTTTTCTCTTTAACTTTGCATATTTATTAGTGGTTTTTGATATATGGTTACCATTAGTCTTGTATATAACCTTTTCTGCACACAGCAGTCTATATTATGTTGGTGGTCATTTAAGTTTGAACCTATTCTTTATTCTCCTTCCCACATTTTAAGTATATGTTTTCATATTTTACATCCTTCTATTCAGTCAGTTCCTTGACTGATTTTTAGAGAAATATTCATTTTTATTACTTTTGTGTTTCCTACATTTATACTGTCACTTTTTGGTCTCTCCTTTCCACTTAAAGAGTCCCCATTAATATTTCTTGCAGGGCTAGTTTAGTGGGCATGAACTCCTTTAGTTTTTGTTTGTTTTGGAAACTCTGTGTTTCTGCTTCTATTCTGAATGATAGCCTTGCTGGAATGAATATTCTTGGCTGCAGATTTTTCCCATTTAAGACTTTGAATATATCATGCCACTCCTTTCTGACTTGGAAAGTTTCTGCTGAAATATCCCCTGCTAGCCTTATGGGTTTTCCCTTGTAAGTTACTGTCTTTTCTTGCTGTTTTTTGTTTTGTTTTGTTTTTTTTCTTTATCACTATATTTTGCAAATTTAATTACAGTAAGTCTTGGCTTGGATATTCTTTTTGTTGATTTTGATAGTAGTTCTCTGTACCTCCTGCATCTAGATATCTGTTTCCTTCCCCAAATTAGGGGAGTTTCAGCTATTATTTGTTGAAATATATTTCCTACCCCCTATTCTCTCTCTTCTTCTTTTGGCACTCCTATAATATGAGTGTTATAAGGGGCACCTGGATGGCTCAGTCAGTTAAGCTTCTGCTTTCAGCTCAGGTCATGGTCCCAGGGTCCTGGGATCAAGCCCTGATTCAGACTCCTTGCTCAGCAGGAAGCCTGTTTCTCCCTCTCCTTCTGCCTGCTGCTCCCCCTGCTTGTGCTCTCTCTCTCTCTGTCAAATACATAAAATCTTAAAAAAAAAAGATGTGAGTGTTATCACATTTGATGGAGTCACTGAGTTCTCTAAGTCTATTCTCATTTTGCATAATTCTTTTCTCTCTCTTTTATACAGCTTGGTTACTTTTGATTACCCTGTTTTCTAGGTCATTAACTTATTCTGCTTCTTCTAGCCTGCTGTTCATTACATCAAGTGTGTTTCTTATTTCATTTATTAAGCCCTTTATCTCTTCTATGTCATTCCTTAGCTCTGTGTTAAATATCTCACTCATGTCTTCCACTCTTTCTCAAATCCAGTGAGTATCCTATGGTGATTGCTTTAAATTCTCTATCAGGCATGTTAATTGTATATATTTTGCTTATCTCTCTGGTGTGACCTTGTTCTGTTCTTTCATTTGGGATAAATTTCTTTGTCTTCTCATTTTATTTAAGTCTCTGTGCCAGTTTCTCTGTGTAAGAAAAGTCAGCTACATCTCCTGTTCTTGAGCATAATGTCCTTATAAAGAAGAAGTCCTGTAGTGCCCTGCCATGTAGTGTCTCCTGTTCCCCAGGGTCTGGCACTTTTGGGAGTGTCTCCAGTGTGTGCTGCATGTGCTCTGTTGTTTTGTCTTAGTCACTTTATCTTTCAGGCCAGTTGTCTGGCTCTGTTTGCCTGTTGTAAACAGTGTTTGGTCCCTGGCCTAACTATTGCACATTTTAACAAGATGTGCACTGATCTGTTTGTGAAATGAGACCTGTTGCCACTGCTGTCAGAACTGAGGCTCTGCAAAACTCCTGCACTGGGAGACCTGGTGTGAACAAAGGCAGGTTTTCTGGGGGAGAGGGCCCACTTCAGTGGGACTGAAGCAAGTGTGACTGGGAGGAGTGGTTCCACTGGAATGTGGGTAGCAGGGCTTGGTGTAAGCAAGTTATGTAGCAAGTGTTTGTGCTGAGCTGGTTCCCACAGGTAGCCTTGTGCATATGTTAGTGGGGGAATGGCACTGACAAGTTCCTTTGCTCCCTGAGGGGTGTCTCCATGAACACTGCTTATCTGGGGTAATCTCTGAAATGAGCAAATTACCTCCCCACTGTGTGCCTTGGGTGCTCTTCTGATTGCTGTTTCCACATTATATGTCTATGGGATGCCCTCCTGGCTCTATCCTAGCAAAGCCCACTGATCTTTAAAACCATCAAATGCCCTCCTGGCTCTATCCTAGCAAAGCCCACTGATCTTTAAAATTCCAGGGTTAAGCCCTGCTGGTTGCAAGAACTCATGAAATTTGGCCCCTCTTTCTTTCCAAGCCAGTTGTGGAAATTTGTTTTCCTTATGCATTCCCCTGTGTATTATTCTGTCTCTTGACCTCTGTGACCATGTTTCTCTCCCAACTGCAGTAGCCATGATCTGTTCCTCTTTCAAACTGTGTCTCCACACTTCCAACTTAACAACTCCAGCCACCATCATACACCATGCTCAGTTGCCAGGTGTGGCTGAAGCTATATGCCCCTCCTAACCGCTACACTATGCCCAGCTATGGGCTCCAAGCCACCCTCACACACTGGGCCCAACTGCACATAGCCATTATCCCATGCTACACCCAGCCTTGTGCCACTGGCCACCCTGGGAACCAGCCCCCACCTGCTACAGTGCTTTGTGACTAGTAACCCAAAGCAATTTTTAAAAAGATTTTATTTATTTATTTGAGAGAGAGAGAGAGATCACATGAAAGAGAGAGAAAGCATGAGCAAGGGGAAGGGCAGAAGGAGAAGCAAACTCCCTACTGAGCAGGGAGCTTGACAAGGGGCTCAATCCCAGGACCCCAAGATCATGACCTGAGCCGAAGGCAGATACTTAACCAACTGAGCCACCCATGCACCTCCGCATTCAAATTTTGCTAACATTACTGCCCTACTTTCAAGTTCCTCAGCGGGACACCTCATGGCTGGCCTGCCTGGGTTCCACTAACACCAAAGAGAGTAAGCACAGCCCACAATGGACAGAAAGCCAAGGCAGACAACCACACTGAAAAGAAAAGTGACTCAGACACAAAAGCAGGACATAAGCAACTCTACTGAAGTTCCAGGATCTAGTAAACAGGGGACACTGCACCTCAGTGCACTCCAGGACCTCCTCTTCATAAAGTCACTATTTTCAAGAGCAAAAGACATAGCTCACTTTCTTAATACACAGAAAAAACCACAGAGAAGCAGACAAAATGAGGAGACAGAGCAATTTATCCCAAATGAAAGAACAGGACAAGGTCACAGCCAGAGATCTAAACAACACAGATACAAGTAACATGCCTGATAAATAATTTAAAACAGTGATCCCCATTGGACTTGAGAAGAGAGTCCCTTAACACAGATATAAATAATAACATAGCAGAGAGGGCTCAATAAACAAAATGAGAAACATGCTTGATAGAATGAATAGCAGGATGGAAGAAGAAAATAAACAAATTAATGACCTAGGGGAAGGTGTAATGGAAAGCAATCCATTTTCCCCTCTCTGAATAAGAGAGGGGAAAAAAAAAAAGAATTACATAAAATGAGAATAGACCAAGGGAACTCAATCACTCCAACAAATGTAATAACATTCACATTATAAGAGTCCCAGAAGAAGAAGAGAGAAAACAAGAAACTCTTGAAGAAAAAAAGTTGAAAATTTCCCTAATCTGGGGAAGGAAACATATCTAGATCCAAAAGGTACAGAGAATTCCCATCAAAATCAACAAAAGCATGCTAACAACAGAACATTTTGTAATTAAATGTGTAAAATATAGTGATGAAGAAAAAAATATGTAAAGCAGGAAAAAAAAAGATGTCAGTAACATACCAGGGGAAACCCATAAGGCTAGCAGGTGATTTTTCAGCAGAAACCTTCCAAGCCAAAAGAGAAAGCCATGATATATTTAAAGTTCTAAATGGCAAAAATCTGCAGCCAAGAATACACTACCCAGCAAGGTTATTATTCAGACTAGAAGGAGAGATAAACAATTACCAAGACAAACAAAAACTAAAGGAGTTCATGACCAGAAAACCAACCATGGAATATTAAAGGGAGCTCTAGTGGATAGCAGATATCAAAATTGACAATATAAAGGTAAGGAACACAAAAGCAATAAAAATGAATATTTCTGTAAAAAAATCAAAGAACTCACAAAATAAAATGATATAAAATATAATAACATATATGTGAAATTTGGGGAGGAAAGGAGAAAAGAAAGTGTTCAAACTTAAATCACCATCAACTTAATATAAACTGCTCTATGCAGAAGTTACATACAAACCTAATGGTAACCATATCTCAAAAACCACTAATAAACATGTGAATAATAAAGAGAAAGAAATCCAAATATATCACTAAAGAAAATCAGCAAACCATTAAAGAGGGAAAGACAAGAAAGGATCAGAGAAAATCCCCAGAAACAACCCCAAAACAAGTAATAAAATGATAATAAACTCATATGTACCAATAATTACTTTGAATATACATGGACTAAAAACACTGATCAAAAGACATAAGGTGACAGAATGGATTAAAAAAAACAAGACCCATCTATATGCTGCCCCAAAGTGACACATTTTAAGCCTAATGACACCTAAAGATTAAAAATGAGGGGATGGAGATACATCTATCATGTAAATGGATGTCAAAAGAATGCTGGAGTAGCAATATTTATATCAGACAAGATAGATTTTAAATAAAGACTAACAAGAGACAAAGAAGGACACCATATAATAATAAAGGGCACAATCCAACAAGAAGATACAACAATTGCAAATGTTTATGTCCCCAACATAGAAGGACTCAACTACATGGAACACTTAATAACAAACATAAAGGAATGAATCGATAATAATACAATAATAACAGGGGACTTTAACATCACACTTACATCAATGGAGAGATCATCTAAACAGAAAATCAACAAAGAAACATGGACATGGGATGAAACACTGGACCAGATGGACTTATCAGATAGACTTATCAGATATATTCAGAACATGCCATCTTAATACAGCAGAATACACATTCTTTTCAAGGGCACATGGAACATTCCCCAGAATAGATCATACATTAGCCACAAAACCAGCCTCAACAAATTCAAGAAGATTGCAGTCATACCACACATCTTTTCAGACTGCAATCCTATGAAACTAGAAGTCAAACAAACAAACAAAAAGTCTGGAAAGACCACAAATACATGGAGGTTAAATAACATGCTGCTAAACAATGAATGGCTCAAGCAGGAAATAAAAGAAGAAATGAAAAAGTAAGTAGAAACAAATGAAAATGAAAACACAACAGAGCATGACCTCTGAGAAGCAACAAAAGCAGTTCAAAGAGGGAAGTTTATAACAATACAGGCCAATTTTAAGAAACAAGAAAATCTCAAATAAACAACCTAACCTTACATCTACAGGAGCTACAAAAATAACAATAACAAAACCTAAAACCAGTAGAAAGAAGGAAATGATAAAGATTAGAGAAGAAATTAAATGATCTAGAAACCAAAAAAACAAACAAGCAATAAAACTGATCCATGAAACCATGATCTGGTTCTTTGAAAAAAGTAACAAAATCGATAAATCTCCAGCCACACTTATCAAGAAAACAAGAAAACGGACTCAAATAAATAAAATCACAAATTAAAGAGGAGAAATGACATATCTGATAAAAGGTTAGTTTCCAAAATATATAAAGAACTTATACAACTCAACACCCAAAAAAGCAAATAATCCAATTAAAAATGGACAGAAGACATGAGCAAGCATTTCTCCAAAGAAGACATATGGTGGCCAAAACACACATGAAAAGATGCTCATCATCACTTATAATCAGGGAAATGCAAATCAAAACTACAATGAGATATCACCTCACACCTATCAGAATAGCTAAAATCAACATCACAAGAAATAACAGGTGTTATTGAGGATGTGGAGAAATAGGAACACTCTTGCACTGTTGGTGGGAATGCAATGTGGTACAGCCACTTTGGAAGACAGTATGGAGGTTCCTCAAAAAATTAAAATTAGAACTATCCTCCCATCCAGCAATTCCACTACTGAGTACTTATTCAAAGAATACAAAAACACTAACTCAAATGGATACATGCATCCCTATGTCTATAGCAACATTATTTACAATAGCTAAATTATAGAAGCAGACTAGTCTCCACTGATAGATGAGCAGACAAAGAAGAGGTGGTATATATATACAATGGAATATTATTCAGCCATAAAAATGAAAGAAATGTTGCCATTTGCAATGACATAGATGGACCTAAAGTTTATAACGTTAAGTGAAATTAAGTCTGAGATAAACAAATACTGTATGATTTCACTCATATGTAGAAATGAAGAAACAAAACAAAGGAGCAAAGGGAAAATAAGAGAGAGAGAGAGAGAAAGAGAGAGAGATAAACCAAGAAACAGACTCTTAATTATAGAGAACAAACTGATGGTTACCACTGGGGAGAGGGTAGAGGGTTTGGTTAAATAGGTGATGGGGATTAAGGAGTGAAATTGTCTTGATAAGCACAGGGTGATGTATGGAACTTTTGAGTGATTATATTATATACCTGAAACACTGTATGTTAACTAACTAAAATTAAAATAAAAACTTAAAAAATTATTACAAAGAGACAAATTATTTATTTAGAAAGAGTAGTACAGAAAATTTTAGTTATTTTTTATTAAGCTATAAAATATTCAAGTATATTTCATTTCTAATACTTTAATAAAATGAAAATTATTGAAAAAAATAGCTCATTTACTATATGATTTCATTTGCATGGACTTCTTAAGATACAAATTAATACATAACAACAGAAAGTAGATCAGTGTTTGCCCAGAGACAGGAGTGAAGTTAGATATGAATTACAAAGGGGCACAAGGAACTTGTGGGAGTGATCAAAATATTTTTTATATTACTTTGGTGATGGATCCACAGATGTATATATTTCACATAATTTGTCAAATTGTTCATTTAAATATGTGCAGTTTATTGCACATATTACACTTAAAGTTGAAAACAAATGATGTGAAAAATCACATTAGTGTACTTTTTTATTTCTCGTTAGTGGTAATAGAAAATATATATCTAATGTAGCAAATTTAACAGAATTGGAGACTTTATCTTTGTATATCTGAGAGTCCTTTTTAAGCTAATAAAATCACAGGCTCTGGGCAATAAGAATGAGCAATTAGAAGTTTTGTTTTGTTTTTTTGTATTGATTAAGAACATTTTGCAAAAGGACTGTATAAGTGGTAGTAGGGCATTTGGACACTATGTGCTTAACACAATAGATGCTCTGTTATAGAGAAATATATGCTCACATCATTCTTGTTATAAGAAAGCTGGAATTGCATCATAGATATAAATACTTGTCTTTTTTTTACAATTTTATGGTTATTCAAGACAACATTCTTTCAAAAAATGTACTTTAATTATTGCATCAGCTTTACTGAAAAAATAATACATCACAGCTAGTCAAATGATATAGAAGATAATGAAGATAACCTACATTTATACATGATCTTTGTTGAGGTTTCCCCAAAGTATTGAGATTGAAAAGATTGAAGCAAGACAAGGGTTGTTTGTACCTCCCAAATTCGGGATATTTGACTCCCAAAAGTGCTGTGTTCTGAATCCTGTTGTTAGGATTATTAGAATTTACCATAAAATATGCTTCAAAATAACCTGGGAATATATGAAAGGATATAAGTGAATTGATGAAATCAATTTGGTAATTAGCAAGTGTTTTTGCCAGATGATGAGTATGGGGGCTTTTTCATGTCATTACACTTCTGGATATGTTTGAAACTTTCATAATACAAAGAAAGAAAACAAATAACAAACAAAAACAGAAAAAGAGGAGAGACAGAAAAGATGGTGGAGGAGTAGAGAACCCTATTAAAACCGTTCCCCAGAATTTAGCTGGATATCTACCAAACCATTCTGAACACCCATGAAATCACCTTGAGATATAAGAATATATACCTGGATCTCTACAAACAGAATGTCTCCCACGGTCTCAAGGTATGAAGCGGGGAGCCATGATTCTGCATGCAGATATTGGAAGATAAACAGAAGGGGGAGGGAGCTGCCATAAACTGGCTCTGAGAAGGTGATACAACACTGGAGCACAAAAGTGTCCCATGCTAGGGATCGGAAAGAGACTCCCAGACTGGTATTGGTGGGGAAAGGACTTTACTGCAGCCCCCAGACAGGATCCGGGGGCAGATCCTGGTTTTAGAAACACAAAGGGCAGAGACCTGCCAGGCCCTGGGTTCCACCTCTGGGAGTCTTGCTGTGGGGCACACAACCAGAGAGGCTGCAGTTTTTAGTATCCCAGACAGAAACAGAGACAGTGTGGCCTGGGGAGCTCAGTGAAGAACAGACTGCAATTTCCCTGTTCTGAGACAGAGGTTTGGAAGCAGTCACTTCTGCTCTGACTCTTGGAAGAAACACAGAAAGCTGCCAGGGAAAGTCACCAGAGAACAAAAGCCCTCCCCACCCCCCAAGAAAACCGGTTTTCACTGAGGCCCACCCCCCAATCAGGGGGCAGGGCAACTCTGCCAAGCAAGATTGCCTGAGTAACAGCATGGCAGGCCCCTCCCACAGAACACAGGCTGGAAGAACAAGAGGATGACAACCCTAAGGTCCCTATAGAACAGTTGCATCTTGCTTGGGTTGTGGTTAATATTTTGGACTCTGTACATTCCCTCAACCACCCCCCAAGAGAATGACTAAGAAGAGAAACCCCCAACAAAGAAAAGAATCAGAGACTGTGGCTTCTGCCACAGACCTAATGGATATGGCTATAAGCAAGATGTCAGAAATAGACTTCAGAGTAACAATTATGAAGTCGATATCCAGGCTTGTGAAAAATATTAGTGAAAATATAGACTCTCTAAGGACAGAAATGAGATCTAATCAGGCTGAACTTAAAAATGCTATGAATGAAATGCAGTCTAAACTGGATACTCTGACTGCCAGGGTAAACGAGGCAGAAGAACAAATTAGTGAGCTAGAAGATAGGATGATAGGAAAGAAGGAGACTGAGGAGGCCTGGGAAAAACTGATTAAAGCCTAAGAGATCAGACTGAGAGAGATTAATGATGCCATGAAATGTTCCAGTGTCAGAATTATTGGAATCCCTGAGGGGGTGGAGAGAGAGAGAGTTCTAGAGGATATATTTGAGTAAATTATAAGGGAGCACTTCCCTAATTTGGGGAAGGAAACAAGCATTCGTGTCCAAGAGGCAGAGAGGACCCTTCCCAAGATTAATGAGAACAGACCAATGGCCCGACATATAATAGTAGAATTCACAAATCTTAGATCCAAGGAAACAATCTTGAAAGTGGCTAGGGGAAAGAGATTTCTTACGTACAGAGGGAGGAACATCAGAATAACATCAGACTTGTCCACAGAGACCTAGCAAGCCAGAAAGGACTGGAAAGACATATTCAGGGTACTAAATGAGAAGAACATGTAGCCAAAGATACTATATCCAACAAGGCTGTCAATCAGAATAGATGGAGAGACAAGGAGCTTCCAAGACCAGCAGAAACTGAAAGAATATGTGACCACCAAGCCGGCCCTGCAAGAAATGTTAAGGGGGGGGGTTCTATAAAAGAATATAGATGCCAAGAGTGAGATAAACCAGAAATTTACAGAGACAATTTATAGAAACAAGGACTTTATAGGCAACATCATGGTAATAAAATCATATCTTTCAATCATCATTCTCAATGTGAATGACCAAAAAGCTCCCATGAAATGGTACAGGTCACAGATTAGATAAAAAGATATGACCTATCCATATGCTATCTACAAGAGACTCATTTTGAACCTAAAGATACATCCAGACTGAGAGTGAAGGGGTGGAGAACTATTTTCCATACCAACGGACCTCAAAAGAAAGCTTGGGTAGAAATTCTTATATCGGACAAATTAGATATTAAGCTAAAGACTGTAGATAGAGACACAGAAGGACACTATACCATTCTTAAAGAGTCTATCCAACAAGAAGATCTAACAATGTTAATATCTATGCCCCCAACATGGGAGCAGCCAATTACATAAGCCAGCTATTAACCAAAATAAAGAAACGTATTGATAATACTTTAATAGTAGGAGACCTCAACACTCCACTCTCAGCAATAGACCGATCATCTAAGCAGAAGATCAAAAAAGAAAAAAAGAGCTTTGAAAGACACACTGGACCGGATGGACCTCATAGATATATACAAAGCATTCCATCCTAAAACAACAGAATACTTATTCTACTCAAATGCACATGGAACCTTCAGAATAGACCTCATACTGGGTCACAAATCAGGTCTCAACCAATACCAAAAGATTGAGATTACTCCCTGCATATTCTCAGACCACAATGCTTTGAAACTGGAACTCAATCACAAGAAAAAACATTGGAAAGAATTCAAACACTTGGAAGTTAAAGACCATCCTGCTTAAGAATGTTTGGGTCAACCAGGAAATTAAAGAAGAACTTAAAAAATTCATGGAAACCAAAGAGAACGAAAACACATCAGTCCAAAAGCTATGGGATACTGCAAAGGCAGTCTTAGGGGGAAATATATAGCCATCCAAGCCTCACTCAAAAAAAAAAAAAAAAAAGAAAGAAAGAAAGAAAAAGAAAAAGAAAAATCATGAACACACAAGCTAACTTTACACCTTAAAGAACTGGAGAAAGAAAAGCAAACAAAGCCTAAGCTAAGCAGGAGAAGAGAAATAATTAAGATTAGAACAGAGATCACTGAATTAGAAACCAGAAACACAGTAGATCACATTAAAGAAACTAGAAGCTGGTTCTTTGAAATAATTAATAAGGTGGATAAACATCTGGCCAGACATATCCAAAAGAAAAGAGAAAGGACCTAAATTAATAAAATTATGAATGAAAAGGAAGAAATCACGACTAACATGAAGGAAATAGAAACAATTATTAGAAACTATTATCAACAACTGTATGCCAATAAATTAAGCAACCTGGAAGAAATGGACGCCTTCCTGGAAACCTATGAACTACCAAGACTGAAACAGAAAGAAATTGACAACCTGAATAGACCAA
>NW_023270175.1:17969535-18040157 GCF_011800145.1 Mirounga leonina | reverse complement strand
TTATCTATCACAACCAGGTGGGATTTATTCCTGGGATGCAAGGGTGGCTCAACATTTGCAAATCAATCAATGAGATAGAACACATTAATAAAAAGAGAGACAAGAACCATATAATCCTCTCAATTGAAGCAGAAAAAGCATTTGAAAAAATACAACATCCTTTCCTGATTAAGACTCTTCAGAGTGAAGGGATAGAGAGAAAATGCCTCAAATTCATAAAAACCATCTATGAAAAGCCTACAGCAAATATCATTGTCAATGGGGAAAAGCTGAGAGCTTTTCCCTTAAGATCAGGAACAGGACAAGGATGCCCAATTCACCACTATGGTTCAACATAGTACTAGAAGTCCTGGCATCAGCAATCAGACAACAAAAAGAAATAAAAGGTATTCATATTGGCAAAGAAGAAGTCAAACTCGCTTCACAGATGACATGATACTTTATGTAGAAAACCCAAAAGACTCCACCCCAAATTACTAGAACTCATACAGCAATTCAGTAATGTGGCAGGATACAAAATCAGTGCTCAGAAATCAGTTGCTTTTTGATACACTAACAATGCAGCTGTAGAAAGAGAAATTAGGAAATCAATTCCATTTACAATAGCACCAAAAACCATAAGATACCTTGGAATAAACCTAACTAAAGAGGTAAAGTATCTATACTCTAGAAATTACAGAACACTTATGAAAGTAACTGAAGAAGACAGAAAAAAGATGGAAAAACATTCCATGCTCATGGGTTGGAAGAATAAACATTGTTAAAATGTCTATGTTGCCCAGAGTAATCTATACTTTCAACGCCATCCCAATCAAAATACCAATGGCATTTTTCAAAGTGCTGGAACAAACATTCTTAAAATTTATATGGAACCAGAAAAGATCCTGAATCGCCAAGGAAATGTTGAATAAGAAAAGCAAACTGGGAGCTTCATGTTGCCTGATTTCAAGCTATATTACAAATCAGTGATCACCAAGACAGCATGGTACTGGCACAAAAACAGACACATAGATCAACAGAACAGAATAGAGAGCCCAGATATGGACCCTCAACTCTAAGGTCAACTAATCTCCGACAAAGCAGGAAAAAATACCCAAAAGGCAGTCTCTTCAATAAATGGTGCTTGGAAAATTGGACAGCTATATACAGAAGAATGAAACTCAACCATTCTCTTACACCATACACAAAGATAAATTCAAAGTGGATGAAAGACCTCATTGTGAGACAGGAATCCATCAAAATCCTAGAGGAGAACATAGGCAGTAACCACTTCAACATTGGCCACAGCAACTTCTTTCAGGACACGTCTCCAAAGGCAAGGGAAACAAAAGCAAAAAATAAACTTTT
This sequence comes from Mirounga leonina, assembly GCF_011800145.1. Classification (NCBI taxonomy): domain Eukaryota; kingdom Metazoa; phylum Chordata; class Mammalia; order Carnivora; family Phocidae; genus Mirounga; species Mirounga leonina. The sequence goes on along the minus strand of NW_023270175.1, from coordinate 18,038,810 downwards.
GGGACTTCATCAAGATAGAAAGCTTCTGCACAGCAAAGGAAACAATCAACCAAACAAAGAGGCAACCCACAGAATGGGAGAAGATATTTGCAAATGACACTACAGATAAAGGGCTGATATCCAAGATCTATAAAGAACTTCTCAAACTCAATACCCAAAAACCAAATAATGAAGTCAAAAAATGGGCAGAAGACCTGAACAGACATTTCTCTAAAGAAGACAATCAAATGGCTAACAGACACATGAAAAAATGTTCAACATCATTAGCCATCAGGGAAATTCAAATCAAAACCACATTGAGATACCACTATACACCTGTTAGAATGGCAAAAATTAATGTTAGAAAGGCAGGAAAAAACAAATGTGGAGGATGTGGAGAAAGGAGAACCCTATTACACTGTTGGTGGGAATGCAATCTGGTACAGCCACTTTGGAAAACAAGATGGAGGTTCCTCAAAAAGTTAAAAATAGAGCTACCCTAAGACCCAACAATTGTACTACTGGGTATTTACCCCAAAGATACAGAGGTAGTGAAAAGAAGGGCCACATGCACCCCAATGTTCATAGCAGCAATGTCCACAATTGCCAAACTGTGGAAGGAGCTTAGATGCCCTTAATCAGAGGAAAGGATAAAGAAGATGTGGTCGTATATATAATGGAATATTACTCAGCCATCAGAAAGGATGAATACCCACCATTTGCATCAACATGGATGGAACTGGAGGGATTATGCTAAGTGAAATAAATCAAGCAGAAAAAGACAATTATCATATGATTTCACTTATATGTGGAATGTAAAGAATAGTATGGAGGACATTAGGAGAAGGAAGGGAAAAATGAAGGGGGTGAAATCAGAGAGGGAGAGGAACCATGAGAGACTGTGGACTCCAGGAAACAAACTGAGGGTTTCAGAGGGGAGGTGATTTGGGGGATGGGTTAACCTGGTGATGGGTATTAAGGAGGGCACATTTTGTAATGAGCACTGGGTGTTATACACAGACAATGAATCATGGAACACTACATCAAAAACTAATGAAGTACTGTATGGTGACTAACATAACATAATTAAAAAAAAAACAGAAATAGAAAAATGTTGTAATGAAATGCTCTAATGCATTTTAGCTATGGACTCCCTTTTCTAAAGGCAGTAAAAGTGTAAGTAAGCCACAACTTAGGCCCATAAAATCATAACCTCTTAAGTCGGGAACAGAGGTTATGTACAGTGGAATAAACAGGAAATAGGTAGCTAAATTGGTATTCATTTATTCAGTTATTTAATCCTATGTTTTAGCACTGGGGAAGTACCTAGAAATTCAAGAAACAAAAATCCATCTTTAAAGTATCTAACATTTTACTGGAAGTCACAGAAAAAACAAACAAACAAACAAACAAACACCTGATAGTAATCACAGTGTCAGTGTTCATCCATGAAGAAAAATAAAGCTGGTTTAAAAATAAAGAATGATAGAGGCCTAGGAGTTTTAGGGAAATGGGAGCAGGTGCCATTTTATATTATTTTATATATTTTATTTTATTTTAATTTATTTTTGGTCACTTGCATTATATTTTTTTCTTTTTTTTTAAATTTTATTTTATTATGTTGTGTTAGTCACCATACAATACATCATTCGTTTTTGATGGAATGATCCATGATTCATTGTTTTCGTATAACACCCAGTGCTCCATGCGAAACATGCCCTCCTTAATACCCATCACCAGGCTAACCCATCCCCTCACCCCCTCCCCTCTAAAACCTTCAGTTTGTTTCTCAGAGTCCATAGTCTCTCATTGTTCGTGCCATTTTAGATAAGATAAGGTAAGAGAAGTCTTCTCTGAGATGGGGAAGGAGGTTAACAGGACACATTCTATTAAAGGTTATTTGATAAAAGCTAGCAAAGGTCAGTTTATTATTCAACTCTCTATCTTTTCCTTTAGACTGCAATTCAAGTAGAAATAAATGCAGGAAGAGAGCTGTATGCAAAATAAAGAGTAACATGAGAAAACAAAAATTACAAAATAAAACATCTGAAAATGTGCTGTAACTGAAATTGAACTACATCATTTATGTGGGTATTCCATACAACATATGTGGCAAAAGGGCTTCTAAGGTTTTTATTGCACACCAACTTATCCCACTGAGCTTCCTTATGCAGTGGCACCCCATCACAACACAGCAAGATGCACACATTGGCTACAGTATTCTCTTGTCTTGTTTTTGGGTCAAAAATAGAAAGATTTTTTATAGGGGCAGAGCGAGCAAGATGGCGGAGGAGTAGGCAACCTGGATTTCGTCTGGTCTCAGGAATTCAGCTGAATAGGGATCAAACCATTCTGAACACCTATGAACTCAACAGGAGATCGAAGAAAAGAAGGGCAACAACTCTCTGAACAGAAAAGCAACCACTTTCTGGAAGGTAGGATGTGCAGAGAAGTGAATCTAAGGTGATATTCGGGAGGATAGATGATGGGGGAGGGGGCCTCTGTTGGCCGCTTCTGGCAAGTGATAGAGCAGCGGAGCGCAAAATCAGAACTTCTAGAAGTCGGCTCCACTGAGGAACTTCACTCCAGTGGCTAAGCAGGGGGGTGGAACCCTCATGGGACAGTGTGGTCTCAGGACCTTCGGGGTCACAGACAGACCGGGGGTGCCTGAGTGCGGCAGAGCTCCCAGGTATCAGAGCGGGAAAGCTGTCTGCATAGACAGAGCCGAGGCACAGGCTCTCAGCTCGGGGTTGCCATGAACTGTTACCCGTGGCACAGTCAGGACACTGCTCCTCCAGCAGGGACCCAACAAGCGGCAGATCCGGGGAGACTTCCCTTCCTCCCCCTAGAAGAGTGGCACAGGAGTGCACCGCAGGGATCTGCTGGGTTTAGAGACTCCATACGGGGTCGTGAGCCAGAGTTAGGAACGCTCGGTCACAGACCGGGTGAGCACAGAGTGCAGCTGGAGACCAGGAAGATGGGAGTGACTGACTGCTTTTCTCTGGGGGCGCACTGAGGAGTGGGGCCCCGAGTTCTCGCCTCCTCTGGGGTGGAGATTGGGAGGCCACCATATTCACTCTCGTCCTCCAAAGCTGTACGGAAAGCTTGCAGGGAACAAAAGCTCCCAAGAGCAAACCCAAGGAGATTACTTAGCCCAGATCAGGCAAGAGCAGGGCAATTCTGCCACCGGCAAAGACATTTAGGAACCATGGCAACAGGCCCCTCCCCCAGAAGATCAGCAAGAACAGCCAGCCAAGATCAAGTTTACACATCAGTGAGAATGGCAGAACTCCAGAGCTAGGGGAATACTGCACATAGAATCCATGGCTTTTTTTTTACCATGATTTATTAGTCTTTCAAAGTTAATTTTTTTCTTTTTTTTTTTTTAATTATTCTTTTTCCCTTTTTCAAACAACATCCTATCAATCCCTTTTTTAAAAAACATTTTTATTTTTCATTTTTAGAGTCATATTCTATCCCTTCAAAGTAGTTATCCTTATTTTGGCATATATATATAAGTGGTTCTCTCTTTAAAATTTTGAGATACAGTTTCTTCTAACAAAACACACCCTAAATCTCTAGTGTATGGCTTTTTTCTAATCTCCTGCCTGATCACATTCTCTCCCTTTCTTTTTTCTTTTTTCTTTTTTTTTAAATCCTCTTCTTTCTTTTTTCAAACAACTTCTTATCAATTCCTTTTATAATTTTTTTTATAATTTTCATCTTTACAGTCATATTCCATCCCTTCATCATATCAACCTTTATTTTTTACATATATAAGTTTTCTTTCTTTAAAATTTTGGGAGGCACTTTCTTCTAACAGACCAAAATACACCCAAAATCTAGTGTGTGGTACTGATCTATGCACCAGCCTGATCATATTTGATCATATTCTGTTTTTTTTTTTATTTGTTCTGTTTTTGTTTGTTTTTATCTTTTTCTTTTTCTTTTTTCTTTCTTTCCATTTCTTTTCCCCTGGCTTCAGGTCTTTTCTGATTTGTTTAGAGTATATTTTCTGGGGAGGTTGTTACCCTGTCAGCATTTTGTTCTCTCATTCATCTATTCTCCTCTGGACAAAATGACAAGACGGAAAAAATCACCTCAACAAAAAGAACAAGAGGTAGTACCAACTGCCAGGGACCTACTCAATATGGACATTAGTATGATGTTGGACCTAGGGTTCAGAATCATGATATTAAAGATGCTAGCTGGGCTTGAAAAAAGCATGGAAGTTATTAGAGAAACCCTTTATGGAGAAATAGAAGAACTAAAATCTAACCAAGTCGAAATCAAACAGGCTATTAGTGAGGTGCAATAAAAAATGGAGGCTCTAACTGCTAGGATAAATGAGGCAGAAGAGAGAATCAGTGATATAGAAGAACAAATAAAGGAAAATAAACAAGCTGAGAAAAAGAGATAAACAACTATTGGATCACAAGAGATCACGAGAGATAAGTGATATCATAAAACAAAACAATATTAGAATAATTGGGATCCCAGAAGAAGAAGAAAGAGAGAGGGGGGCAGAAGGTATATTGGAGCAAATTATAGCAGAGAACTTCCCTAATTTGGGGAAGGAAACAGGCATCAAACTCCAGGAGGCACAGAGAACGCCCCTCAAAATCAATAAAAATAGGTCAACACCCTGACATCTAATAGTAAATCTTAGGAGTCTCAGAGACAAATATTAAATCCTGAAAGCAGCTCAGGAGAAGAGATCTGTAACCTATGATGGTAGAAACATTAGATTGGCAACAGATCTATCCACAGAGACCTGGCAGGCCAGAAAGGACTGGCAGGATATATTCAGAGCACTAAAGGAAAAAAATATGCAGCCAAGAATACTATATCCAGCTAGGCAGTCATTGAAAATAGAAGGAGAGATAAAAAGATTCCAGGACAAACAAAAAATAAAGAATTTGCAAACATGAAACCAGCCCTACAAGAAATATTGAAAGGGGTCCTCTAAGCAAAGAGAGAGCCTAAAAGCAACATAGACCAGAAAGGAACATAGACAATACACAGTAACAGTCACCTTACAGGCAATACAATGACACTAAATTCCTATCTTTCAATAGTTACCCTGAATGTAAATGGGCTAAATGCCCCAATCAAAAGACACAGGCTATCAGATTGGATTAAAAAACAAGACCCATTGATATGCTTTCTGCAAGAGACTCATTTTAGACCCAAAGACACCCCAGATCGAAAGTGAGGGGGTGGAAAACCATGTACCATGCTAATGGACACCAAAAGAAAGCTGGGGTGGCAATCCTTCTATCAGACAAATTAGATTTTAAACCAAAGACTGTAATAAAAGATAAGGAAAGACACTATATTCGACTTAAAGGGTCGATCCAACAAGAAGATCTAACAATTGTAAATATCTATGCCCCTAACATGGGAGCAGCCAATTATATGAGCCAATTAATAACAAAAACAAAGAAACACATTGACAACAATACAATAATAGTATATATTTGTATATTTGTATATATAGTTTAACACCCTTCTCACTGAAATGGACAGATCATCAAAGCAAAAGATCAACAAGGAAATAAAGACTTTATATGACACACTGGACCAAATGGACTTCACAGTTATATTCAGAACATTCCATTCCAAAGCAACAGAATACATGTTCTTCTCTAGTGCCCATGGAACCTTCTCCAGAATAGATCACATCCTAGTCACAAATCAGTTCTCAACCAGTACCAAAAGATTGGGAAACTAGAACTCAATCACAAGAGGAAAGTCGGAAAGAACTCAAATACATGGAGGCTAAAGAGCATCCTACTAAAGAATGAATGAGTCAACCATGAAATTAAAGAAGAATTAAAAAAAATTCATGGAAACCAATGAAAATGAAAACACAACTGTTCAAAATCTTTGGGATGCAGCAAAAGCAGTTCTAAGAGACAAGTATATAGCAATACAAGCCTTTCTCAAGAAACAAGAAAGGTCTCAGGTACACAACCTAACCCTACACCTAAAGGAGCTAGATAAAAAACAGCAAATAAAGCCTAAACCCAGCAGGAGAAGAGAAATAATAAAGATCAGAGCAGAAATCAATGAAATAGAAACCAAAAGAACAGTAGAACAGATCACAAAACTAGGAGCTGGTTCTTTGAAAGAATTAACAAGATTGATAAACCCCTGGCCAGACTTATCAAAAAGAAAAGAGAAATGACCCAAATCAACAAAATCATGAATGAAAGAGGAGAGATCACAACCAACACCAAAGAAATACAATTATAAGAACATATTATGAGCAACTATATGACAGCAAAATAGATAAGCTGGAGGAAATGGATGCATTCCTAGAGATGTATCAACTACCAAAACTGAACCAGGATGAAATAGAAAACCTGAACAGACCTATAACCACTAAGGAAATTGAAACAGTCATCAAAAATCTCCCAACAAACAAAAGCCCAGGGCCAGGTGGCTTCCCAGGGGAATTCTACCAAACATTTAAAGAAGAATTAATACCTATTCTTCTGAAATGGTTCCAAAAAATAGAAATGGAAGGAAAACTTCCAAACTTTTTTTATGAGGCCACCATTACCTTGATCCCAAAACCAGACAAAGACCTCATCAAAAAGGAGAATTACAGACCAATATCCTTGATGAACATGGATGCAAAAATTCTCACCAAAATACTAGCCAAGAGGATCCAACAGTACATTAGAAGCATTATTCACCACGACCAAGTGGGATTTATCCTAGGGCTGCAAAGTTGGTTCAACAACTGCAAATCAATCAACGTGATACAATACATTAACAGAAGAAAGAACAAGAACTGTATGATCCTCTCAACAGATGGAGAAAAAACATTTGACGAAGTACAGCATTCTTTCTTGATCAAAACTCTTCAGAGTATAGGGATAGAGGATACATACCTCAATATCATAAAACCCATCTATAAAAAACCTACAGCGAATATCATTCTCAACGGGGAAAAACTTAGAGCTTCCCGCTATTGCCAGGAATGCGACAGGGATGTCCATTATCACCACTGCTACTCAACATAGAATTAAAAGTCCTAGCCACAGCAATCTGACAACAAAAAGAAATAAAAGTCATCCAAATTGACAAAGAAGAAGTCAAACTCTCACTGTATCCAGATGATATGATACTTTATGTGGAAAACCCAAAAGACTCCACCCCAAAACTGCTAGAATTCATACAGGAATTCAGTAAAGTGGCAGGATATAAAATCAATGCACAGAAATCAGTGGCATTCCTATACACCAAGAACAAGACAGAAAAAATAGAAATTAAGGAGTCGATGCCATTTACAATTGCACCCAAAACCGTAAGATACCTAGGAATAAATCTAACCAAAGAGACAAAGAATCTGTACTCAGAAAACTATAAAATACTCATGAAAGAAATTGAGGAAGATACAAAGAAATGGAAAAACGTTCCATGCTCATGGATTGGAAGAACAAATATTGTGAAGATGTCAATGCTACTTAGAGCAATCTACACAATCAATGCAATCCCCATCAAAATACCATCCACTTTTTTCAAAGAAATGGAACAAATAATCCTAAAATTTGTATGGAACCAGAAAAGACCCCACAAAGCCAGAGGAATGTTGAAAAAGAAAGCAAAGCTCGTGGCATCACAATTCCGGACTTCCAGGTCTATTACAAAGCTGTCATCATCAAGACAGTATGGTACCGGCACAAAAACAGACACATAGATCAGTGGAACAGAATAGAGAGCCCAGTACTCTCTATTGTCAACTCTATGGTCAACTCATCTTTGACAAAGCAGGAAAGAATAGCCAATGGAAAAAAGACAGTCTCTTCAACAAATGGTGTTGGGAAAATTGGATAGCCACATGCAGAAGAATGAATCTGGACCATTTCCTTACACCACACACAAAAAATAGACTCAAAATGGTTGAAAGACCTCAGTGTGAGACAGGGTTCTATCAAAATTCTAGAGGAGAGCACAGGCAGCAACCTCTTCAACCTCAGCCACAGCAACTTCTTCCTTGAACTTTGCCAGAGGCAAGGGAAGCAAGGGCAAAAATGAACTACTGGGACTTCAGCAAGATAAAAAGCTTTTGCACAGCAAAAGAAACAGTCAACAAAACCAAAAGGCAACTGACAGAATGGGAGAAGATATTTGCAAATGACATATCAGATAAAGGGCTATATCCTAAATCTATAAAGAACTTATCAAACTCAACACCCAAAGAACAAATGATCCAATCAAGAAATGAGCAGAAGACATGAACAGACATTTTTCCAAAGAAGACATCCAAATGGCCAACAGACACATGAAAAAGTGCTCAACATCGATCGGCATCAGGGAAATCCAAATGAAAACCTCAATGAGATACCACCTCACACCAGTCAGAATGGCTAAAATTAACAAGTCAGGAAACGACAGATGTTAGTGGGGATGCAGAAAAAGGGGAACCGTCCTACACTGTTGGTGGGAATGCAAGCTGGTGCAGTCACTCTGGAAAACAGTGTGAAGGTTCCTCAAAAAGTTGAAAATAGAGCTACCATACGACCCAGCAATTGCACTACTGGGTATTTACACCAAAGTTACAAATGTAGTGATCCAAAGGGGTACGTGCAGCCTGATGTTTATAGCAGCAATGTCCACAATAGCCAAACTGTGGAAAGAGCCAAGATGTCCATCAACAGATGAGTGGGTAGAGAAGAAGTGGTATATATATACAATGGAATATTATGCAGCCATCAAAAAGAATGAAATCATGCCATTTGCAACGACATGGATGGAACTGGAGGGTATTATGCTGAGCGAAATAAGTCAATCCGAGAAAGACATGTATCATATGACCTCACTAATGTGAGGAATTCTTAATCTCAGGAAACAAACTGAGTGTTGCTGGAGTGGTGGGGGATGGGAGGGATGGGGTGGCTGGATGATAGACATTGTGGGGGGTATGTGCTATGGTGATCCCTGTGAATTGTGCAAGACTGTTGAATCACAGATCTGTACCTCTGAAACAAATAATGCAATATATGTTAAGAAAAAGAAAAAGAAGCTAGCAGGAAGGGAAGAATGACGGGGGGAAATTGGAGGGGGAGATGAACCATGAGAGATGATAGACTCTGAAAAACAAACTGAGGGTTCTAGAGGGGAGGGGGGTGGGAGGATGCATTAGCCTGTTGATGGGTATTAAAGAGGGCACGTTCTGCATGGAGCACTGGGTGTTATGCACAAACAATGAAGCATGGAACACTACATTGAAAACTAATGATGTAATGTATGGTGATTAAGATAACAATAAAAAAATTTTAAAAAATAGAAAGGTTTTTATATATCTAGATTGTACAGATTACTATAAATTTGTCTACTGATAGTCCTTTCATGAAGAGTTAAAAGGACTTTGCCCTTTCTGGCAATGGGAAGCAGTGAAAATGTGAATAGTGTATTAAGAGTAAAAGGTTTTTAATGATTTTATTCATTTATTTGAAAGCAAGGGAGAGCAAATAAAGTGAGAAAGAGAACACGAGCAGAGGGGGAAGGGGCAAGGGGCAGAGGAAGATGGAGAAGCAGCCTCCCAGCTGCGCAGGGAGCCCCATGTGGTTCTTGATCCCAGTACCCTGGGGTCATGACCTGAGCCACAGGCAGCTGCTTAACTGAGTCACCCAGGCACCCCAAGAGTAAACATTTTTAAATATTAAAGATGTGGGATAAGCACTGGGTGTTATACACAACTAATGAATCATTGAACACTACAACAAAAACTTATGATGTACTACATGCTGGTTAACTGAACATAAGAAAAAATAAATACATACATACATAAATATTAAAGATGTGTATTTTTTTTTTTAATTTGGGTCCAATCTGTTTAAGGAGAGTATTATTTATTTTGTAGAATGTTAGAGAATCAATATTTAATGTATACCTCAAATAATATTTTATTCTTTAAATTTTATTTTCTTTTAATTCTAGAGTAGTTTACATGCAGTGTTATATTAGTATCAGGCATATAATATAGTGATTCAACAATCCCATATATTACTCAGTGCTCATCAAGATAAGTGTACTCTGAATCCCCTTTATGTATTTCACCTATCCCCCAACCCTTTCTTAGCATAAAATGTCTCAAGACAAAAAAAAAAAAAAGATACTGAATATTTATGCTGGTTTTCTCTGTAATGATTGGTATAGAATAAATTAATAAAATAATTATCTAGAGGTTAAAAGAGAGAAACAGAGAGAGAATCTAGGTGAAATAATTATGCATCATTGTACACTGCTGATAACTTCCTGAATTTTTAATCTGGAAGAAAATTCACATCCTAAGAGGTTATTATACTGCATCCTTTCTACAAAAGCAATGCTGTTCTTTGGGTGGTTTTAAATTTTACCATGCTGATAATGCCAAGTTTCTTAATAATAAAGAAACCATGCATATAACTTCACAATTTTTATATACATGGTCTGCTTCAGCTGGCTCATACTGGCTCAAAAAAGTTGACTGTACATGTTTCAGATAGCTGGCTCACTAACATACCACTGGTTATATAGCAACTGAAGTGGTGTACTTGTAAATGTTTAACAACTGGCTCTCTTGGGGATAAAAGTTTTCATTTATACTATTTTGCCAATTTCTATGGTATATATACTCCCACCAGATCAATTTCAAGCTACCAAAGTAACATTACAGAAGGTGGAGCTGGGAATAGAAGCACAAAATCAGCATTTGTAAGCCAGAATGGGTTGGCTCCAGCACACCACTAAAATGTACTCATCACAAACCTTTCTCTCTGACACTGTAGTCGATTTTAGTGCTACATGATAAAAACAATAAGGGAGAGAAATCTATCATTCCTAACTGTAGCAAGGAAGGGAGAAGAAAAAAGCCTGCTTTGATCAATTTACTATATCTTGAATTCCTTACATAGATTAAGAATGTTGTCCTATATATAATAAAACACCTACTCTATCCATCATGTAGGTGTTTAAATTATCATTTTAGTATGTTAGGATAATATTGTTTCAATCTTTCTAGGATTTAGGATCATGAATATTATTGAGGAAAATGTAGAAGATGTAATCTAAGCAAGATAACTTACATTGTGGAGGAACGGGAATCCTCTTACACTGTTGGTGGGAATGCAAGTTGGTACAGCCACTTTGGAAAACAGTGTGGAGTTTCCTCAAAAATTTAAAAATAGAGCTACCCTATGACCCAGCAATTGCACTACTGGGTATTTACCCCAAAGACACAGATGTAGTGAAAAAAAGGGCCATATGCACCCCAATGTTCTTAGCAGCAATGTCCATGATAGCCAAACTGTGGAAAGAGCCGAGATGCCCTTCAGCAGATGAATGGATAAAGAAGGTGTGGTCCATATATACAATGGAATATGACTCAGCCATCAGAAAGGATGAATACTGAACTTTTACATCAACATGGTTGGGACTGGAAGAGATTATGCTAAGTGAAATAAGTCAAGCAGAGAAAGTCAATTATCATATGGGTTCACTTATTTGTGGAACATAAGGAATAGCATGGAGGACATTAGGAGAAGGAAGGGAAGAATGAAGGGGGGGAAATCGGAGGGAGAGATGAACCATGAGAGACTATGGACTCTGAGAAACAGAGTTTTAGAGGGGAGGGGGATGGGGGGATTGGTTAGCCCAGTGATGGGTATTAAGAAGGGCACATACTGCATGGAGCACTGGTTGTTATACGAAAACAATGGATCGTGGATCACCACATCAAAAACTAATGATGTATTGTGTGATGTCTAACATAACATAATAAAATTAAAAAAAATTTTAAAAATTGAAAATAAAATAAAATAAAATGTGGGTACCAGAAAAAAAAATTAAAAAAAAATTAAAAAGAATGATAATAATAGAAGACATGTTGCAATAGATTTAAATATACAAAGCCAACAAGGAACTTGTCTTAGATTAGTGGTTCTTAAAGTGTGGACCCCAGACCAGCAGTATGAACTTGTTAAAAATGCAAATATTTGAGTTCTACCATAGACCTGTTGAATAATAAACTCCAGGGTTAAAGTCCAGTGATCTAGCTTTTAACAGGCTCTCCAGGTGGTTTTGATGCATGCTTAAGTTTGAGAATCACTGTTTTAAATGGCAAGAAGATTGAGTGTACAGAGGCTATAAGTGATCACATGGTCATGGATGGTTTATTCCCTTTGTTTTGCTCAAAAATGAAAAATTGAATTTATTTTTATGATTATAAAAAAAGAGGGAGAGTCAGGAAGCGAAATCAGAAATTGACAGGACAGCATATTAGAAGAGACTAAATTGATTGGATCATGTAGTGAAATGTGACTTGAAATGTATGACTACCTCTTTTTTTTTTTTAAAGATAAGGGAAGGAGGGTGTGGGGAAGAAAGGAGAGAGAAAAGATGAAGTTCTAATTTATTTGTAGGAAGATGAGGGAAAAATAATAAATTATAGTTTGTCTCTAGTCTGTGAAGAAGAACAAGTTTATCTCATGAGAGTGAGAAGAGAGGGCATTTGTAAAAAGTAGTTTGAAATTGTTCCTTTGCTATGTGGGAGGTATTTGTGTAGGGACATATAATAACATTTTAACAAGAAGTCCTAAGAGCGCAAATGGTTTTCCTCTGTTCTCACAGATATATTTTACAGCAGAAATTCTGGATAAGGTGTTGAATTGAGCCAGATTTGTAACTCAGATGTAAAAGAATAAATGGATAGTGAATTGTGTTGCATTTAATCACAAATAAATAAATATTTCTGGAAATGATACAATTTCAACTAGATAACAAATGACTAATGAAAAAAAGTACATCCTTTGTATCTAAACCCCATAATGGCTTCAGAAAGGGAAAAATATTAGAGATGTTAGTGATAAGCATGGATCAATGGACTGAATGTAATCACTTGTGAATGTCTTTAAAAATTCTTGCAAATATGTCTGTATATTACAAAAAATAAATAAAAAACAAGCATTAAATCTTTTAGCACTAACAAGAATAGGCAAAGAATATCACACCAGCTCAAAATTAAATGTGTATGTTTACTTGAGCACTTTAGGCTCTGTTTATCAATATTCCACCAATATTAAGAGTGTGAGTCTGTCAAGCAATGACTAAGTGGTAAAGTGGGTCAACATGATATAAAAAGGAGGTCAATGGTTGTAATTTTCATAAGGTGTGATGGCTTCTGAAGGGTCCCATAGCCCAAAAAAATCTTCCCACTTTGCCTGTGGCTAAAATTTATGTTCATTTTACTTCAGTATTTTAAGATATTATTGTTATAAGGCCTAAATATGAATAAGTAAGAATTCTGAAAAAGGCTTACAAGTGTAGGTATCTAACTAACTGAACAACAGTCATTAAGAATACTAGCACATATTACTTTATCAAAAAACCTTCAGACTGGGGTACAAACAACCACAATTTTGAGAAGGATGAAAGTGAGAAGAGCTCAGAATACAGATCATGGGGCAGTAAAACTGGATGAAAAATCAGCCTAGGATTTATTTTCCTTATCTGCCAATTGCTAGCTATGTGTCTTTTGATATGTTTCAGTTTTATCATCTGGGGATAATAGCACTTAACAGGATTATATATTAAGGATTACATGGGAAAATGCATTAAAACTTCATCATAATACTTGACAAATGGTTAGCACTCATCTGTTATCATCATCATCGTTATTGTCGTCATCATCACCATCATCATTGATTGTGGTGAATAAAGGGAGGCCTGTGATTTAAGAAAGCCATACTTTGTAGTTTACAAAGAATCAGTGATATGATTGCTGAAGAAAAACATCATATTGATGCTATTTTTTTTTCATTTAAAAAACTAGGAGAATAACACTATCTATAGAGTAAAAAGATAACCCATGGAATAGGAGGAAATATTTGCAATACATAAAGAACTCCTATAACTCAATAACAGAAAAACAAATAACACATTTTTAAAGAAATGAACAAATAACCTGAAGATAATATTCCGAAAAATATATATACAAATGGTCAATAGGCACATTTGTTTGACACCAATAGTCATCAAGGAAAGGCAAACCAAAATCACAATGAGATACCACTTTAAACCCCCTAGGATGGCTAGAATTAAAAAACTCAATAATTCAACTATATATATAATTATATATAATATATATAAAATGTACCACAATCAAGTGAGATTTATGTCTCAGATATGCAAGGCTGGATCAATATTCAAAAGTTAATTAGTGTAATTTATCATACCAATAAGGGAAAGAGAAAATCACCTGATTATATCAATAGATTCTGAGAAAGCATTTGACAAAATCCAATACCCATTCCATAATAAAAGGAATAAAGGAGAACTTCCTCAACTGATAAAGAATATCTACAAAAAAACCTACAGCTAACATCATATTTAATGGTGAGAAACTCAAAGCTTTCCAACTAAGATCATGTACAAGGCAAGGATTTTCCTTCTCACCATTTCTTTTCAACATTGTATTAGAAGTCCTAGCTAATGTAATAAGACAAGGAAAGGAAATAAAAGATACATAGATTGGGAAGGAAGAAATAAAACTCTCTATTCACAGGTAATGTGATTGTCTATGTAGACAATCTGAAAAAATCAACCACCAAATCCATCTTGGGACTAATAAGAAATTATAGAAAGTTTTCATAATACAAGATTAATATACAAAGGTCAATCATTTTTCTATGGAACACAATGAACAAGTGAACATTGAAAATAGAAACAAAAAAATTACATTAGCATTCCTAAGGATGAAATATTTAGGTATAAATCTAATGAGATGTATGCAAGATCTTTATGAGGAAAACTAAAAGTCTGATGAAAGAAATTAAGGAAGAACAAATACATGGAGAAATATTCCATGTTCATGGAGAGGAAGAAACAATATTGTCAAGATGTTAGTTTCTCCCAACTTGACGCAGAGATTCAATGCAGTGACAATCAAAATCCTATCAAGCTATGTTTTGGCTATCAATGAACTGATTCTAAAGTTTATATGGAGAGGAAAAAGACCCAGAATAATACACATGATACTGAAGGAGAAAAGCAAAGTTGGAGGACTGACATTACATAACTTCAAAACTAACTATAAAGCTACAGTAATCAGGGGTGCCTGGGTGGCTCAGTTGGTTAACTGTCTGACTGTTCATTTCAGCTCATTTCATGATCTCATGGGCTGTGGGATCAAGGCCTGTGTTGGACTCCACACTCAGTGGGGAGTCTGCTTGAAGATTCTCTCCCTCTGCCCCCTCCACTCTCTCTCTCTCTCTCTCTCTCTCAAATAAACAAATAAATCTTAAAAAAAAAATAAAGCTACTGGGACACCTGGGCGGCTCAGTTGGCTAAGCCTTTGGGCTCAGGTCATGATCTCAGGGTCCTAGGACTGAGACCTACATCAGGCTTCTTGCTCAGCCAGGAGCCTGCTTCTCCCTCTGCCTCTGCCCCTTCCCCTGATTGTGCTCTCTCTCTCTCTGTCAAAATAAATAAATAAAATCTTTAAAAAAATAAGAAAAATAAAGCTACAGTAATCAAACAGTGTGGCATTGGTGGAAGAATAGAGAAATACATCAATGGAACACAATAGAGAGCACAAAGATAGAACCACACAAATACAGTCAACTATTCTTTGACAAAATACCAAAGTAATGTAATGGAGCAAAAAAAAAAAAAGTCTTTTCAACAAATTGTGCTGGAACAATGAGACATCCACATACAAAGGAAAAAGAAGATCTTGACATAGACCTTATACCCTTCACAATATTTAACTCAAAATGAATTATAGATCTAAACTGAAAACTGTAAACTGTAAATTGGAAAAGTATAAAACTCCCAGAAGATAACAAAGAGAACATCTAGGTGACCTTGGGTATGTATGGTGATGATTTTTAGAGACAACACCAAAGGCACAATCCATAAAGTAAATAATGAGCTGAAGTTTATCAAAATTAAAAACTATTCTGCAGAAGGTAATTTCAAGAGAATAAGGAAACAAACCACAGACTAGGAGAAAGTATTTGAAAAAGACACATCTGATATAGAATTGTTATTCAAAATATACAAAGAACTCTTAAAACTCAACAATAAGAATCCAACCCATCACTTATTTTATAACTGGAAGTTTGTACCTTTTAATCTCCTTCACCTATTTCACCCATTCTTTCACCTGTCTGTTCCTTCTGGCAAGCACCAGTTTGTACTCTGTATTTATGAATCTATTTCTGTTTTTATGTTGTTGTTCATTGTGTAGTTTAGGTTTTGCATATAAAGGAAATCATATGACATTTGTCTTTCTCTGCCTGAGATTTCATTTAGCATAATACCATCTAGGTCCATTCATGTGGTCACAAATGGCAAGATTTCATTCTTTTCTATGGCTGACTAATATTCCATTGTATATCTATACTACATTCTCTTTATCCATTCATCCTCTTTTTCTATTCATGGACACTTAGGTTGTTTCCATATCTTGGCTATTATAAACAATGCTTCAATAGACATAGAGATGCATATATTTTTTTCTTCTTTTTAAGATTTTACTTATTTATTTATTTGAGAGTGAGAGAGACTGGGGGGAGGGGAAGAGGAAGAGGAAGAGGCAGAGAATCTCAAGCACACTTGGCGCTGAGTACAGAGCCTGACTCCGGGCTTGGATTTCATGAGCCTGAGATCGTGACCTGAGCTGAAAGCAAGAGTTGGACACTTAACCGACTGAGCCACCCAGGCACCCCACATATATCTTTTCAAATTTGTTTTTCCCCACATATATCTTTTATTATTATTATTATTATTATTATTATTATTATTATTATTATTATTTTGCTTTATTTGGTGAAATACCCAGCAATGTAATTACTGGATCATATGGTATTTAAAAACTGGGCCCAAAACTTTAACAGACACCTCACCAAAGAAGATACACAAATGGCAAATAAGTATATGAAAAGATGCTCCACGTCCTGTATTATCACTAAAATGCAAGTCAAAACAATGAGATATAACTCCATACTTATTAGAATGGCCAAAATCTAGGATATTGAAAACACCAAATGCTGGAGAAGTTGTGGAACAATAAGAGATCTCATTAATTTCTGGTGGGCATGCAAAATGGTACAGCCACTTTGGAACACAGTTTGACAGTTTCTTATAAAACTGAACATACTCCTGCCATATGATCTAGCAATCACACTCTTTTGTATTTACCAAGAATATTTGAACTTTTATGTCCATACAAAAACCTGCACATGAATATTTATGACAAATTTATTCATAATTGCCAAAATGTGGAAGAAACCAAGATGTCCCTTAGTAGGTAAATGGATAAATAAACTGGTGCATCCAGACAATGAAATATTGTTCAGTGCTGAAAACAAATGAGACATCAAGCCATGAAAAGGCATTGAGGAATGTTAAATGCACATTAATACATTTTAAAAAGCCAATCTGAAAATCTACATACTGTATGATTCCAACTATATGACATTCTGAAAAAAGGCAAACCTATGTAGACAGTAAAAAGATCAGTGGTTGCTGGGGGAGTCAGGTGAGGAAAAGATGAATAGGCAAACACAGAGCATTCTTAGGGCAGTGAAAATACTCAGTATTATAATGATTAGATTATGTCATTATACATTTGTCCAAACCCATACAATGTATCACAGCAAGCGTGAACCATAATGAAAACTATGGACTTAGGGTGATTATGATGTGTCAATGTAGGTTCATCAGTTTAACGAAAGTACCACTCTGGAGGGGTATGTTGATAATGGGGGACGGTTATATGTGAGGTGAAGTATATGGGAAATCTCTATACCTTCCCCACAATTTTGCTGTGAACATAAAAATGCTGTAATGAATAAAGTCTTACTTCAAAAAAATATTTGATAGCAGCAAGTGCTGACTAGGATGCAAAAAACAAAACAAAACAAAACAAAACTACAACCCTCATACACTGTTCATGGAAATGTAAAATGTTGGAGTTACTTTGAAAAGCAGACTAACAGTCTTTCAAATGATTATACATAGAGTTACTATATTACTCAGAAATTCCACTCCTAGATATAAACCTGAGGGAAATCAAAATGTATGTCCACACAGAGACTTGTACATGAATTCTTACAGTAGCATTATTCATAATAGACAAAAGGTGGAAACACCCCAAATGTTTATTATCAGTTGGATGGGTAAAAGGATATTATATCCAAAAAATGGAATATTATTTAGTCCTAAGAAGGAATGAAGTGTTATTAGATTCTACAACATGTATAAACCTTGAAACCATGTTAAGTCAAAGAAGCCAGTCACACACACACACACAAAAACACATATTATATGATTCCACTTGTGTAAGTCTAAAATAGGGTTATCTATACAGAGCATAGAAGTGGTTGCTTAGGGATGGTTAAAGGAATAAATAGATACAGAGGTAATAGCTAAAGAGTTTGGGTTTTCTTTTTGAGCTGATAAAACTGTTCTAAAATTGGCTGAGGTTGAGCATACCTGTGAATACACTAAAAATCATTGAATTGTACACTAAACAGATGAATTTTATGATATGTGAATTATATATCAATAAAAAGAAGTTCATACATGGAATGGGGAGAATGATTTGCCCATGAAAACCTCATTAAGTGTATTTAAAATTATTATTATTGTTATTATTACTATTATTCTTCAATAGGAGACTTAAATCATCTGGTAGTGAGGTTCAGTTTTGCCTAAATTAAAATCCATTTTTGCATATATTTGCTTAAAGAAAATAAAGCTAAATTCCTCTGAAAAAGGAGAATGGCTTATGTTCCCTCCATTCATACTTCATCCTTTCATTTTAACATACCACACTGAAGGTAGTGACTTTCTACATATTAAAGATCATATTACCTATAAAGGTGAGAAGTAATTTTACATATATCAGAAATGAGTGATACAAAATGATTCTTATAGTGTCCACACTCAAGGATAGAGTCTAAAACCAGTTCTTACTGGATCATTTCACAAATGGGATTTGAGAGGGTGTTGTCTCTGCAGCATTACATTCAGTAGAGTTGAATTAGCCATAAATTTTATGTCCACACCTGTACTATGCACAATCTCAGAAAGATTAAATCTGAGGTAAAAAAAAATCTGAAACAATAGAGGTCAAATATACACCTCCTCTTCTCCAATGGAGCAATTACTGGAAACAGAAAAAGAGCAGATTTACAGATGCCAACTACAGGACAATTTACACACACACACACACACACACACACACATCTTTGGCTTTGGTTTCTGACCAAGAAGTTCAATTATTCAACAAACAGTAAATGGAAATATATACTAGGCCAGGCACTGACTTTATAGTGGAGAGAGTTATTTAAAAGAAGAAGAAGGAAGCTTATTTAGTAGTTATATATGAATTAGGAATTACCCTTAAAATAGTTGTGATACAAATTGATATATTATTCAGTATTTCCATATTCTATGGCCCCTTTAAATCGGGTTTTATAAGTGTAAGTTTATGTTTGGATTAAATGTTATAATGCCAGAATTTAATTCCATAATCCATAATATTATTTATGTTCCTACTGCATGAGTGCAAACTTTAAACAGTCGTTAAATACATTCAAGATCTTTTGAAAATCTATAGCATCCATTACAGATTATACCCTGTTCAACAGGCAAATTTCTTATTGTCTTCTAAGCAAGCAATATCCAACAAAATACCTTCATTTCTTGGGTAGTTAAGGATATCCATAAGCACATAAAAATAAGGTTGAAAATTATTCTAGTCTGGGGCTCTTTAATCCCAAGGAATAAAAACTTTAACCTTGTTTATTTGAGTGGACATTATTACAAAGAAACAAAGTAATTTTTAGATATTATAGCCAGACTTCAAATACACTCTATAAGTCAGACTCTGTCATGTGTTCTGTGCTCTCTCTTCTTTCTATATGGTGTCCATCTCTGGAGACAAGCTTTCTCTATAAGGCTGTTAATTTTGGTCTTGCTTGTGGTCTAGTATTGTAAGGGTTTTTGGCCTGTATCTATTTGATGTTACAGCCTAAGTTCAAATGCCCAACACCCTTTTATTAAATCTGTTTCTGTAACTAAAATTCAAATTTCCTGAAGAAAGAAAAACAGGGGCGCCTGGGTGGCTCAGTCGTTAAGAGTCTGCCTTTGGCTCAGGTCATGACACCAGGATCCTGAGTTCAAGCCCCCCATCGGGCTCCCTGCTCTACAGGAAGCTTGCTTCTCCCTTTTCTACTCCCCCTGCTTGTGTTCCCTCTCTCGCTGTGTCTCTTTCTGTCAAATAAATAAAAAAAATCTTAAAAAAAAAAGGAAAATCAGATCATCCCACTTTGGGTCTGGTTGATGGCCCTGGAAAGCACAGAATACATGGCATGCAAGCCTAGCTCTTGTGGTTTGTGATTCTGTCAAATAATCTAAGTATAGAAGTGCATGCGGAAAGGAAATAATAGACATCTTCAATATAACTATAAAACTAGAATATGGAAATTATCAGCAGCTATACAGCTGCATCCTCTCTTTGTTCTCCAATCCAAATTAGAATATTTTTCAATGCTAACCTCTCATTTTTATTCAAGAGGCAATTTTGAAACCAAAAAAAAAAAAAGCCAAAATTAAACATATATGTCTGTATGTAAATGTTCTGTATTTGTTTTATTTCGAAGAAACTATGAGCAAAACCTGACAAAAATTGAACCTGATATTTGATCATAGTATACATTCGGATTTCTTTATTTGGAAAACATCCCTCAAAAATGTGCATCTGGATCAACTCCATATTTCTGATGTCTGATTATTAGCAGTGTCTTAAAGGATTTGTAACTTTATTTAGATATATTGCTTTTCTCTCTCACGTTTGTCTACATGTGTCTAAATTTTCTATAGATGTACAGCTAGCAAATTTATAAAGGGTCATGGAGTAACATGGATCTGAAATATATACTGTTTTAGTACTATGGAAGACATGTTCTTTGAAATCCAAAATAATAATCTATCCAGAGTTTCCTAGCTTAGCAATTAGCATTTAACATTCCATAGGCTGCAGGCTGTGTTGAGTGGATCAGCAGCCTGTTCTTGGCTCTTGGGCAGTGGAGAGGTGTAAAGTGAACCTACCAAAATACTTTATGCTCATTCCCATCCCTCATGTTTACTTCTCATTGCTTATGCTAATTTCTTTGCCTAGAATCTCCACTCTGTTTCTTATTTAAGGCTCACTACAAATTCAAATCCTTCATAAATCCTTTTCACAAACCCTTGCCCACAAGTGTCTCCTCCTTTTTACTTTATCGGTATCACTAATTATCCATAATCCCCCCTTTAATATTAGATCATAGAGTATGATTTGTTTCATTACATATAGCTGTCTTTTTCTTTCAACAATTAAGGATGGATTTTCTCTCTCTCTCTAAATCTCTTTCTCCTCTTATCTCTCATTTCTTTCTCCTTTTTAATTTTGTGCCTTAGGAAGCTAATGATAAAAAATATTCTCTGTGCATGCACTATGTGCCGTAAATGTGATAAGTAATTTATATGATTTATCACAGAATATATGTTGAAAAGTCACCAAATTAAGTTGAATTTAGTTGAAAATGATGTATCAAATATTTCCTGAAAACAAATGGAATTTTCTTCTAACTATATGTTATGGACTGAGTTGTATACACTCAAAATCATTGGTTGAAGCTTTACTCTTCAACTTGACTGTATTTGGAAATAGAACATTTAATGAGGTAATTAAGGCTAAATGAGGTCAAAGCATGGGGACTAATCCAATAGGATTAGTGTCCTTATAAGATGAGAGACACCAAGAGTGCATGCACACAAGAGTGCATGTGTAGAGGACACAGAGAGAAGATGAGCACCTGCAAGTCAAGGAGACAGGCCTCTGGAGAAACCAAACCTACTGATATCTTGATTTCAGACTTCTAGCCTCCAGAACTATAAGAAACATACATTTCTGTTGTTTAAGCCTTCCAGTCTGGGTTATTTTCTTATGTAGCCCTAGGTGACTAATACACAATGCTAAAGATAAGTAATTATACAAAAAGCCAGCTATTCCTAGTATTTTTAGATAGGTAATCTTTTACTCTCTTGGATGAAGTTAAAGTTTTATTTAATATAATAATTCTTAATGTTATTTCAAGAGCACATTGGAATGCCCACCTATCTCTGACACATAGCTTATCATTGTGTAGAAAAAAGCAAAATATCTGTTGATTTCAGTAGAAACTAAGTGAGCATAAGAGCTGAAGGTATGAGTCTTCCATATACACTTATATTCAAGCTCAGACACAAATAGTTTTTTGATAGTTTTTTTTATATTCAGTACAAAATATAAGTTGAATAACATTAGAGTTGTGACAACAGTATGAGCCATTTCTGTACCACCAGAGAGAATCTGCCTGTCCCTTTGTTGAATAATAAGCTTTTGGACTGGACTGTCCAACTCAGGGCTTCCTTGTCAGGTTGTTGAATGTTTTTGTCAAGTCTTTGCATTATTTAAATTCATTATATGTTGATAAAAAATTTCTTTAAGTAACCCTGTTCATATTAAAAAGGAAAAAAATATCCTGCAAACAAAAAGATAAAGTAGATGACTCTTATAAAGGTCTGGGCATTTGAGCTCTAAAAATTACTTATGTGTATATTATATACATGAATACATATTCACATATCACATGTATTGCATAATTAGATTAATAACACAGGACCACATAAATTCCACCTAGATTGACTACTTTGACAAAATTGATCAAAGAAACAAACTGCAATTCAATCAAATAATGATATAGGGAGGGAAATAGGGAAACAGAGAGATATTTCAATTTAATTCATTACTAAATTAAGTTGAAAAGTGTGAACTGATGGCATATGTAGATATGCCTTCTATATAGTAGTTTGGAGGGCTATTGTTGTCCTTTAGTGGGGATATGATATATATAGTTGTTCACCCCTCCACCAAGGTAGCATAACCTTGCCACTTTTCTGCTGAGTTTCTAAGTTATAGAAGTTGTTTGGTGATAGTCACACCTCCTCTATGAGGTGCTGTATTTGAAGATCTCATTGTCCTTCAACATGACTAAAAATATTGGACAGTGATTGAATGTCGTCTAGTGCTTATTAATATGCATGTTGTCATTTGTCATCTCAGTCATCACTGACACTTTGTCATTTATGTTACTGTAAGCATTATATCGACTGAGTTGCTAGATTTCAGACCTTCTCTTGCTTGCAAACTCATCAAAAATACAGAATACCATCTTCAAGAAACCATGTTAATATAAAAAGATGGGTTTAAGATTGTTTTACTCCTTTCATCTTTTAATACAATACAGAAGAGAACTACCAAAGTTATAAAAGAAAAAAAATGCATGACATAATTTGAACTTTTTGTCTTTTTAATGGATTATGTCTAAGTGTACTGATTACCAAATGAAAAGTTTGAATCTTAAAGGTAACTAAATAATTATTTTAAAATAAGATAGTACTTCTAAGTCAAAGAGCTTTTATATTTGTTGTTCCATTTTATGATCATAATATCTTTTGAATTATGATGGGTAAGTATTACCATCTCTTTTTTGGTAGGGAAACTGAGGCTCAAATGTTTTTAATGATTTGTCTAAGGACACAGTTTTTAAATGTGGGGATTGACAATAGATCCCAGATCCTTGTATCTTCCATGTAATGTTTCCCATCAATGTGTTTTTTTCAACTAAATCTTATTTCAAAGACTTATTTCAAAGCATTCTTCTTTGAGATTCTTAACATTTGAGATTATGCAACAGGCTTTTATGTCATCTGCTCAATATGCCATACCATCCTTTTCCTTCCTAAGAGCACTGATTTTTGCTGTAGTTATCCACTTGCCAGCATATAATCATGTATTTCAAGGGAAGCTGCCTGATTTCTACCTGCAGATGGTGGATAAAATTTGGATCAATTCACTCATGGTAATTGCATCTTTCTTTCCAGTGACTGGGTTAAGAATATCCAGGTGACCAATGATATATGAATGAGTTCTCTGAGGGCTTTTTGGGAACATTTTCTTCACTCCTAAGAAGAGGACACATGAAAACATTTCATGTGGATGTTTGGAACACATTTTCATGTGGATATTGTCATATCATGATGGATGTTGAGAATTTCTATAGCTATCTTAATATGCAACTGGGAATGAAAACAACATCTGAAGGAGCTCAAACTCAAAAATAAGAGAGAAGTAAAAGTAGAACCCTCACATAAAACTCCTGTAGTCTGCCTTACTTTTAAATCTTATAGGACAACACATTTTTTTTTATAACTAAAGCTGGTTTGAGTAAAGGTTTTCTGTTATTTTCATTCAAAACATACTGATACATAAAAACTCTACCCAAGGGTATTTTGCTAAATAACAACATAAGTAATTATTTAGTGTTGCATGTTTTGTTTTGAAACATCACTAAAGAATTGCAGTAGGAATCATAGAAGGTACGTAGAAAGATGATCAGAGAAAATAATATACTCTAACATTGCCAAAAGTATGCTCCATTGAGCATGTTTTACATGGGAGTTAGGGATAGACAAAAGGAGGAGAAAGTTTCCATATAAGACACAATTTAGGAAAAGAAGTGGGTTAAAATGTCTTAACATGTTCCTTTACTGAGTATATCCACAACCACGTTATTGCACATCACATATCGCCAATAAAAGTCTTAGCTTGGAGTATTTTTTCAACTTATAACCACAGGATATTGTGTGTATAATGTTATGGGATGTTGTTCTCAGAAACATATTTTAGGAGAAAATGACAAACTAAAATTCAGAATGGATATGAGACTGTTCAGCATTTTCAGACCACTAAGTGGCATATTTGAAATTTAACACACTGTACTGCTGATTTTCTGGCTAATACTATTTCAGTCACATCATTAAGTCTTTTCTTTAAGCAACCAAATAAAATATGGTTCCTACTCAAATATAGTTTTAACTATACATATTTGATGGTAGTGATGGAATTTTGAGAGTATTCTTTTTTTAAAAGATTTTATTTATTTATTTGACACAGAGAGAGAGAGAGAGAGAATACAAGCAGGGGGAGCAGCAGAGGGAGAGAGAAGCAGGCTCCCCTCTGAGCAGAGAGCCTGATGTGGAGCTCGATCCCAGGACCCAAGGATCATGACCTGAGCTGAAGGCAAATGCTTAACCGACTGAGCCACCCAGGTGCCCCAATTTAGAGAGCATTCTAACATAAAAAGCAAATATTTTAAAAACAGGGGCAGAGAAACACACAAAAAGGATACAGATTTGAAGTCACAGACCTGGGTAATTATATCAGATGAAGTATAATTTAAGTCAAAACAATCACAAGAGACAAAAAGAAACATTAGTAATCAATGAATAAATCAATTTAAAACAAAGATAAAATAAATTTAAATAAATATGACCCCAACATCAGAGGACCTAAATACATAAAAAAATATTAGGATAGGGCGCCTGGGTGGCTCAGTTGGTTAAGCGACTGCCTTCGGCTCAGGTCATGATCCTGGAGTCCCAGGATCGAGTCCCGCATCGGGCTCCCTGATCGGCGGGGAGTCTGCTTCTCCCTCTCCGGCTCCCCCATCTTGTGCTCTTTCTCTCTCTCACTCTCTCTCTCAAATAAATAAATAAAATCTTTAAGAAATAAATAAAAATAAATAAATAAAAACATTAGGATAACTAAAGGGAGAGATAGACAGCAATACAATGTTAGTAGATGAGTTCTGTACTCCATTTTTAACAATGAATAGATTATCCAAACAGAAAAACAATAAGGTAACAATGGACTTGAACAACATTATAGACCAAATAACCTAACAAACATATGTGGAATACCCCACCCAAAGGAAAGAGAATATACATTCTTCTCAAGGGTACATGAAACATTCTCTAAAATGGATTACATGTTTGGCCACAAAGCAAGAAGATTTGAATATCAAGTACCTTTTCTGACCAAATTGATATGAAACTAGAAATTAATAGCAGAATGGCACTTGAAAAATTCAAAAATAGGGGCGCCTGGGTGGGTCAGCTCGTTAAGAATCTGCCTTCAGCTCAGGTCATGATCCCAGAGTCCTGGGATGGAGCCCCACATCAGGATCCCTGCCCAACAGGAGAGTCTGATTCTCCCTCTCCCTCTGCCCCTGCTCCTGTACTCTCTCTCTCGCTCACTCTGTCTCTCAAATAAATAAATAAAAATCTTTAAAAAAATTAAAAAAGTTCAAAAACATATGGAAATTAAACAATGCACACCTAAAAAACCAATAGACCAAAGAAAGAATAAATTAAAAAGAAATCATAGGGGTGCCTGGGTGTCTCAGTCAGTTAAGTGTCAGACTCTTGGTTTCAGCTGAGTTAATTATCTGGGGATCCTGGGATGGAGCCCTGCTGGTACCATACTCTTTTGATTACTATAGCTTTGTAAAATAACATGAAGTCCAGAATTGTGATTCCCCCAGCTTTGCTTCTTTTTTTTTTTTTTTTTTTTTTTTTTTTGCTTTGGTTATTTGGGGTCTTTTGCCATTCCATACAAAATTTATGTGAAAAATGTTGTTGGTATTTTGATAGGGATTTCATTAAATGTATAATTTGCTTTGGGTAGTATAACATTTTAACAATATTTGTTCTTCCAATCCATGAGTATGAAAGGTCTTTCCTTTTTGTGTGTGTCATCTTCAATTTATTTCATCAGTGTTTTATAGCTTTCAGAGTACAGCTGTTCACCTCTTTGGTTAGGTTTATTCCTAGATTTTTTTTTTTTTTGGCACAATTGTAAATGGAATTGGTTCCTTAATTTATCTTTCTGCTGCTTCATTATTGGTGTATAGAAATGCAACACATTTCTGTACATTTATTTTGTATCCTGCAACTTTACTGAATTCACATATCAGTTCTAGCAGTTTTTTGGTGGAGTCTTTAGGGTTTTCTATATATAGTATCATGTTATCTACAAATAGTGAAAGTTTTACTTCTTCCTTACCAATTTGGAGGTCTTCTATTTCTCTTTGTTGCCTAATTGCTGTGGCTAGGACTTCCACTACTATGTTGAATAGAAGTGGTGAGAGTGGATATCCATGTCTTGCTTCTGACCTTAGGGGGAAAGATTGCAGTTCTTCTCCATTGAGGACGATGTTAACTGTGGGTTTCTCATATATGGTCTTTATTATGTTGAAGTATTTTCCCTCTAAAAGCTTTCCTCTAAACTTTTGTTGAAGGGATGTTATATTTTGTCAAATGCTTTTTCTGCATCTATTGGAATGATCATATGGTTCTTATCCTTTCTATTATTGATGTGATGTGTCACATTGATTGATTTGCAAATATTAAACCACACCTGCAACCCAAGAATAAATCCCACTTGATCATGGTGAATGATTTTTTTTAATGTATTGTTGGATTTGGTTTGCTAGTATTATATTGAGGATTTCTGCATCTATGTTCATTGGGGATATTGACCAGTAGTTTTCTTTTTTAGTGGAGTCTTTATCTGGTTTTTGTATCAGTGTAATGCTGGCCTCATAGAATTAATTTGGAAGTTTTATTTCCATTTCTATTTTTTTGGAATAGTTTGAGAAATATAGGTATTAGCTTTTCTTCAAATGTTTGGTAGAATTCACCTATGAAGTCATCTGGTCCTGAACTTTTGCTGGGAGTTTTCTGATTACTGATTCAATTTCTTTGCTGGTTATTGGTCTGTTCAAATTTTCCATTTCTTTCTTTTTCAAGTTTGCTAGTTTGTATGTTTCTAGGAATTTATCCATTTCTTCTAGGTTGTACAATTTGTTGGTACATAGTTTTCATAAAATTCCCTTATAATTGTATTTCTGTAGTGTTGGTTGTTATTTGCCCTCTCCCTTTTGTGATTTTATATGAGTTCTTACTCTTTTCCTTGATAAGTCTGGCTAGAGGTTTATTAATTTTATTGATTTTTTTCAAAGAACCAGCTCCTGATTTAATTGATCTATTGTTTTTGTTTGTTTGTTTGTTTGTTTCCATATCATTTAATTCTACTCTATTCTTTATTATTTCCTTTCTTCTGTTGGTTTTAGGTTTTGTTTGTTGTTCTTTTTCTAGCTCCTTTAAGTATAAGGTTAGGTTATTTATTTGAGATTTTTCTTGCTTCTTAAGGTAGGCCTGTACTGCTATAAACTTCCCTCTTAGAACCACTTTTGCTGCATCCCAATGGATTTGGGCCACTGTGTTTTTATTTTTGTTTGTTTCCATGTACTTTTTCATCTCTTCTTTTCTTTCTTGGTTGACCTATTCATTGTTTAGTAGCATGTTATTTACCCTCTATGTATTTGTGGTCTTTCTAGATTATTTCTTATGCTCAACTTCTAGTTTCATGGCATTGTCAGAAAATGTGCCAGACTTAACTATAGAGAAAAAACTGATGGTTACCACAAGGAAGGTGGGTGGGGGGATGGGTAAAATAATTAATGGGGATTAAGGAGTGAACTTCCTATGATGAGCACTGGTGTTGTATAGAAGTGTTGAATCAATATATTGTACACCTGAAACTAATATTACACTGTATGTTAACAAATGGGAATTTAAATAAAAACTTAAAAAAAACCCTAAAAATGTGCATAGTACGACTTTGATCCTGAATTTGTAGATTCTGGTTTTGTGGCCTAATATGAGATTTATTCTGGAGAATGTTCCGTGTGCACTTGAAAAGAATGTATATTTTGCTGTTTTAGGATGGAATGTTCTGAATATATCTGTTAATTCCATCTGTTTCAGTGTCATTCAATGCCATTGTTTCCTTATTGATTTTCTGTTTAGATGATCTGTCCTTTGATATAAGAAGCGTGTTAAAGTGTCCTTTATTATTGTATTATTATCAATTCATTCTTTATTTTTGTTATTAACCATTTTATGTGTTTGGGTGCTCCTGTGTTGGGTGCATAAATATTTACAATTGTTAGTATATCTTTTTGATAGATTATCACCATTATTATTACATAGTGTTCCTCTTTGTTTCTTACAGTCTTTGTTTTAAAGTCTACTTAGTCTGATATAGGTATGGCTACTCTGGCTTTTTTTTGAAATCCATTCACATGATAGATGTTTTTCCATTCCCTTATTTTAGGTCTAAAATGAGTTTTCTGTAGACAGCATATAGATGGATCTTATTTTTTTTAATCCATCTGTCACCCTATGTCTTTTGATTGTAGTGTTTAGCCCATTTATATTCAAAGTAATTACTGAGAGATATATATTTATTGCCATTTTATTATTTGTTTTGTGGTTGTTTCTGAAGATTTTCTCTGATTCTTTCTTGTCTTTCATGGTTTGCTGATTTTCTTTAGTGATTTCTTTTTTAGTCTTTGTATATTTATTAATAGTTTTTGATATATTGTTATCATTAGGTTTGCATATAATCTTTTCTGCATATAGCAGTCTATATTAAATTGATGCTTGTTTAAGTTTGAACCCATTCTTTACTCCTGTCCTCCCCATGTTTTAGGTATATGTTGTCATATTTACATCCTCTTATTTTGTGAGATTCTTGACCAATTTTTTATATAAATATTCATTTTTACTGCTTTTGTGTTTTCTATCATTATACTGTCACTTTTGGTCTCTCCTTTCCACTCAAAGAGTCCCCTTTAATATTTCTGTCAGGGCTGGTTCAGTGGTCAGGAACTCCTTTAGTTTTCACTTGTCTGGGAAACTCTTTATCTCTCCTTCTATTGAATGATAGCCTTGCTAGGCAGAGTATTCTTGGCTGCAGATTTTTCCCATTCAGGAATTTGAACAGATCATGACACTCCCTTCTAGCTTGGAAAGTTTCTGCTGAAAAATTGCCTGCCCCTTATGGACTTTCCCTTGTAAGTTACTGTCTTCTTTTGTCTTGTTGCAATTAAAATGTTTTCTTTATCACTATATTTTGCAAATTTAATTACAATATGTTGTGGTGTGGATCTGCTTATATTGATTTTGAAGGGGATTCTCTATGCTTCCTGATCTGGATATCTGTTTCTTTCCCCAGATTAGGAGACATTTCAGCTATTATTTTTTCAAATAAGTTTTCTGCCCCCTTTTCTCTTCTTCTGGCACTCCTATAATAGAAAGGTTAGTACATTTGATGATGTCACTGAGTTCCCTAGTTCTATTATCATTTTGTGCAATTCTTTTTTCTCTCTTTTGTTCAGATTGATGACTTTCCATTACTGTGTCTTCTAGGTCAGTAGTTTGTTCCTCCACTTCCTCCAGCCTGCTGTTCATTCCATCAAGCAAGTTTCTCATTTCGTTTATTGAGCCCTTTATCTCTGCTATGTTATTCTTTATCTTTTTGTTAAGGGTCTCACTCATGTCTTCCACTCTGTTCTCAAGTTCAGTGAATATCATTATAATCATTGCCTTAAATACTCCATCAGACATGTTACTTATATTTGTGTCACTTAGATCTCCAACCATGGCCATGTCCTTTTCTTTCATTTGAGACACATTTCTCTGTCTTCTCAGTTTGTCTAAGTCTCTGTGCCTGCTTCCGTGTGTAGGAAAGTTAGCTACATCTCTTATTCTCGAGGGTACTGGCCTCATGAAGAAGAGGTCTTATAGTGACCTGCTATGTAGTGTCCCTGTTCCCCAGGGCCTGGCACTTCCAGGAGTGTCTCCAATGTGTGCTGTGTGTTCTCTGCTGTTTTATCCTGGTCACTTTATCCCACAGGCCTGTCAACCACAGAGGTTCTCTTTGCCTGTTGTGGGCAATATTTGGCCCCTGTCCTGAATGTGGTGTGTTTTAACTAGTTATGCTATTGTCTGTTTTTGAAATGATACCTCTTGCCACTGGCACTGGAACTGAGGTTTCACCAAACTCCTGGGTCAGGAGACATGGTGTGAGCAGATGTTTGGGATGGTTTTCTGAGGAAGGGGGCCTGCCTTGCTGGGACTGAGGTAAGTGTGGCTGAGAATGGCAGTTCCACTAGAGTGTGGGGGTGTCAGCTTGATGTAAGCAAGTTAGGTAGCCAGTGAAGTTGCTGTGTTTGTTCTCACAGGTGGCCCTCTTCTTGCACTGAGGGGCAGGGGAGGGAAATGACACTTGCTATCTTCCATGAAAGCTGCCTCTCTGGGACATGCTCCCAGATGAGCAAATAACCTCCCAATTGTGTGTTCCAGACACTCTTCAGATTGCTGTTTTTGCCCTATATGTCTGGGGGCTGTTTACCCAGCCTTCTCTCTAAGAGCAGCACAATGCCTTCTAGGCTGTATTCTAGCCAAGCTTGTTTACCTTTAAAACTCTAGGCATTCAGCCCCACTGATTGTAAGAACTCATGAAATTCTTCCCCTCTTGCTTTCCAAGCCAATTATTATGAGGATTCATTTTCCTCATGTGCTTCCTGTATGCTAGTCTGTCACCCTTCTCTGAGACTGTGGCTCCCTCCCCACCACAGCAGCCATGATCTGTTTCTCTCCCAAACTGTGTCTTCATACTTCCTACATTCTTTAATGTGGTATCTTCTGTATCTTTAGTTGTGTTTTTTTTTTTTTTCCTGCCAGTCTTCAGGTCTATTTTTGGAGTTATTTAGGATGGTTTGATGGTTATCTAGTTGTGTGCATGGGAAGCAACAAGCCTCAGATCCTTCTACTTCATTGTCATCTTCTAACTTTTTTTCTGAGATTTTATCTTGCTCTTTAATTTGGAACATGTTCTTTCATTTCTTCATTTTCCTTGCCTCTCTCTGTTGGTTTCTATACTGTAGATGAAACAACCACCACTCCCAATCTTGAAGGAGTAGTTTTGTATAGGAAATTAAACTTTTTGTGTAGCCATCTCTCTACTCTTGGTTATAACTCAACTTCTGTGCTTGACCAAGCAACCTATTATATTTTTGATTGTTCCCGGTAGCTGAGGATGTGTCAAGACCTTTCAGTGTTCTGAAGAGAAGGATTTCAGCACCTAAGTTCAGGCTGACTAGAAGCCAGACCTTCAGGCAACAGCTTCTAAAAATATACAAATATATACAATCCTGAGGGGCTGCAAGTGTCACCAGAGCCAGGCAATGTGGAGGTATTCCCTGTGTGTCAGTCACAAAAATATGGGGCTCCATAGGGTGTATAAGCTTCTTTATGAGAGATACTGGCAAGCTGAAGCAAGGCAGAAGAAGAACAACATGGTGAAAGAACACCAAACACATTCTACATTCCTTGAGAGCGGCTCCACAGGCCACTAAATGTGTGCCAAACCTAAAGCCTTCCCCTCATTCAAATTCTCTAGAACAAGCAAAGTGGCCTTTACAGAAAGACTGAGGGGACAGCAGAGTGTGCCTCAGCCCACTATTTATTTAGTGTCTTAGGAGTAGTGGCATTCCATGGGCCTTCCCTCTGATTATCACAACACTGTGAGACCCAGGAGTGCAAGCCCTTTTGACCACCAGAGTCAGGTGACCAAGGGGTGTCCACTACAAAAACTGGGCACCAGACATGTAAAGCTCCCCTCCAGAAGACAATATTTTCTCTGGAGCATGTCAGGGGGTGACCACAAAGCATCCACTCCTCAAGTTCTCTGCTCCTAGAGGTGTGTTTAATTAGAAGCCTCCCCCCAGACAGCAGTCATAATAATAAGCTAATAGACCTCCTTCATAGAAAGAGGAAGCCCCAGGGTCTATTGCCTCTTGCTGTGCTCTGGGGGTGGTAGCTATTTAAGAACTCTTTCCCTGTTAGTTACAGTCCTATGGGGCTCACAAGCATAAGCCCCACTGGCCGTCAGGCACTGCAATGTAGAGGTGTTCCCTGGCGGCAGTCACAAAAATCAGGGCACTGGACAAGGGTATGAGTTCTTTTCTAGGTGACACTTATTATTACAGTCCCCATGAGACCATAAATGCAAGCTCCCTTAACCTCCATAACCAGATGATCAAGGGGCATTCCCTGGGTTGTAGCCACAAAGATTGGGTCACTAGATGAGTGTAAAAGTTCCCTTCTGGGAGGTAGTGGTACTCTAGAGTATGGCAAAGTGAGAGTGCAAAGCTGGCACCTATTAGTCTTCACCCCTAGAGAGTGTTCTGGCAGGCTTCTAAATGTGTACATTAAATTAAATGCTTGCCCCTCAGGCCTATGTTTTAATATAAGTAAGTGACTCCTTCACCTTAAGTCTGGGCATGATCAGCTGCCTCTGAGCTGAGGTCTGGGTAACTGAGTCTGAGCATGCCAGCCATTTAAGAGGCATTTCTCAAACAGCTACCATTTTGTTAGTCTCAGGATATAAGCCCTGGTAGTTTTTAAATTTTTTAAATATTTTCAGAGCTTGTCTCTCAAGTGCATGTCATAAAAGTTGGGACACCTGACATGGGGTTTGAATCCTTACTCCTCAGGAAGAGGTTGTGCGTTTTGATTCCTCCCTAGTTGTGGGTTATCTGACCAGGGTTGAGGCTTGTGGAAAGATTGTGTCCCAGCCTCTCCTACCCATTTTTATGTGGTTTTCGTCTTATTTGCTCAATGTGTAGTCACCACTTAGATAGCCTTTAGGTTTTTATAGAGGAAATTATTCCATATGATGCTGTAGACTCAATGTGGCCATGGGAAGAGGTGAGTTTAGAATCTTCCTGTGTCATTATCTTAACCAGAATCCTGAGCTATGTTCAGACAGATTTTTTATATATAAAATCTTAATAAATCCCCTCATAAATTCTTAGAGCTAATAAAAAAGTTCAACAAGCTTTCAGGATATACAATCAATAAACAAAAATCAGCTGTATCTCTAACACATGAAATGCACAATCTCAAAATTAAAAAAAAAAAACATTTTATTTACAATAGCTTCAGAGGGATAAAATAGGACTAAACTTAACAAAAAAAGTTCAAAACCCATTTCCTGAAAACCATAAAACATTGTTGAAGGAAATTAAAGGAGATCTAAATAATTGGAAAGATATCCCATATTTATATATCAGCAGATTTAATATTGTTAACATGGCAATACTCCCCAAATTTATCTATGGATTCAACAAAATCCACATAAAAATCCCAGGTGGACTTTTTGCAGAAATTGACAAATTTGTCCATTAATTCATGTAGAAATTCAAGGGTCCAGGATAGAAAAACAATGATGAAAAATAAAAACAACATTGAAAGATTCACATTTCCAAGGGCTGCTGGGTGGCTCAGTCAGTTTAGCGTCTGCCTTCTGCTCAGGTCATGATCCTGGGATCCTGGGATCGATCAGGCTCCCTGCTCCACGGGGATTCTGCTTCTCCCTCTGTCTCTGCCATTCTCCCTCTCTCTCTGTCTCTGTCTCTCACAAATAAATATTTAAAAAAAAAAGAAAGATTCACATTTCCTAATTTCAAACCTTTACAAAATAATAGAAACTAAGGCAGTGTAGTTCTCAGACTTTTTTCATAGAATATGGATAGATATATAGGTACATGGAATGGAATTGAGAGTCCAGAAATAAACCCATGTATCTATGGCCAATTATTTTAGTTTGTTTTCAATCACTTTATGAGATATGATTGACATGTAAAAGTCATACATATTTACTACTTGATGAGTTTAGGGATTCATGAAATTATCACCATTAGGGCCATAGATATATCTATCATCTCCTAAAGTTTCTTCCTGTTCATTACTATTATTATTATTATTACTATTATTATTATTTGTGTGTGAGTGTATGGTAAGAAAACATAAGTTCTAACCTAATCAAATTTTAAGTATACAATTCTGTATTGTTAGCTCTAGGCACTATGCTGTATAGTAGATCATAAGAACTTGTTTATTTTGCATAAGCAAATGTAGTCAATTCATTTTAAACAAGGATGCCAAGACAATTCAATTGGGGAAAAAAATTAAAGCATTTTGTAAAATTTGTAATAAATGGTGATGGGATAACTGTATATTTACTTGCAAATAATACAGATGAAAGTCTACTCCACACCATATACAATAATTAATTCAAAATTAATCAAAGGCCTAAATTCCTAGAACGAAACATGAAAATCTGCACGAACTTGGATTAGGCAATGAATCCTTACATATGACACCAGAAGCACTGGCAACAAAGAAAAAAAAAGATAAATTGGATTTATCAAAATTAAAACATTCCTTGCCTCAAAGAATATCATCAAGAATGTGAAATGGGCACACTTCAGCCAAATAACAAAAAGTTTGCAAACCACATATGTGATAATGGACTTATATTTAGATTATATAAAAGGATGTTCAGAAGACTATTATAAAAAGATTAATAACCCAACTATTAAATGAGCAAAGGGCATTCATAGACATTTCTCCAAAGGAGCAATACAAATGGCCAATAAATGTAAAAAAAATGCTCAATGTCATTAGTCAGCAGGAAAATCCTAATAGAAAACACATAATACCACTTCACACACACTAGGATGGCTATGTTGAAAAAGATAAGTGTTAAGGAGGGATGGAACCTTCATACAATGTTAATGGGAATGTACAGTGATTCAAGCACTTTGTAAACCAGTCTGGTCTGGAAGCTTCTGGAAATGTCAACCTCAGTGTCCACTAACTGATAATGGGTAAATACAATGCAGTCTATCCATATAATAGGATATTAGTCAGCAATAAAAAGAAATGAAGTACAGATACATGCTTCAACATGGATGAAACTTGAAAACAATGTTAAGTGAAAGAAGCCAGTCACAAAATATCACATAGTATACATTATCACTTTTATCATATGTCAAGTATATGTAAATCTATAGAAAGTAGATTAGTGGTTTCCTAGGGCTGGGGTTGGGAGGACTAGGGAGAAATAAGAGTGATTGTTAATGGGTAAGGGGTTTCTCTTAGCAGTTATGGAAATATTCTAACTTGATTGTGGTAATGATTGTTCAATTCTATGAATATACTACAATCCATTGAATTATACACTTTAAAAAGATGGAGTGTATGATATATAGGATACATAAAAATAAAGCTGTTATAAATAATTAAAACAGAGATTTAAGGGGAAAAACATCAACAAATCCACAATGATCAAGTATTAGCTTTCCTAACAATCCACACAGTATTTGGTTTGTACCCAAGAATGTCAGTGTTGAAAGAAACTTTAGTGATAATATATTCCAATCATTTATTTTATAGAAGGGGACTTGAGGCAAAGAGATGAAAAATATTTGTTTGAAACTGCAGAACTTGCCAAAGATTAAAAGGCATAATATACAGGAAGTGTTTACAAAAAGAAAAAAAATAAAGCAAAACAACAGCTCGGTGTGAGAAGCTCAGCTCTGAAGAGTATATAGCACAGTTCAATAAATACTTATCAATACTTACAGGTGTTATATGTTCTACTATTTGCTGGGGTATAGAAATGAATATTGTATAATCTTTGTTCCCATGAAGTACAATGTCAAATTGGGGAATTCAGGGTGGCTGTTTAGCTCATTTTAAGTGCCTGTTTTAGCCAATTTAGGCTACTATAACAAATTTCCAAAGACTGAATGTCTTAAACAGCATACATTTGTTTCTCAGAGTTCTGGAGACTGGAAGTCTGAGATCAGGGTGTCAGCATGGTCAGGTTCTTAATAAGTGCCCTCTTCCTGGTTTACAGAGTATTGTCTTTTTGCTGTGTCCTTGCATGGTAGAAAGAGTTAGCTTTCTCTCTGACCTCTTCTTATAAGGGCATTAATCCCATTCACGAGAGCTCCACACTCTCAAACTAATCACTTCCCAAAGGCCCACCTTTAAATACCATTACATTCAGATTAGGTTTTCAACATATAAATTTTGGAGGGAAGCATTCAGTCCATTGCAGTGCTTGTCAGACAATCAAAAGGACATACCAACTATATCTGAATCTTTAGGCAAATCTGCAATGGGAAATAGATATTTGTCTCTCATTAGCATAAAGCTAGTAAATAAAATAGTAGAAAAGAGGGTGCAATGAAGAAGAACATTTAAAATGAGAAGATGACAAAGCACATAATTGTGGAGAATGTCAATATTTTTGGGTCAAGCAGCATATAGATGTACTACAATGATTCTTCACACAGAAATACTATTAAAAAAACTGTAGACACAAAAGGGTTAGTCTGAAAAATAAATGCATGTGATGTAATACTTGTACCAAATGTGTCAGAAAGGTAAATCTTAAAATAAAATTATCTTTAAAAAGGACCAATTGATATCAGTAGATCTTTGGGGCCCATACTGCATCTGTAGCCAGTGAGTAAGACCAATTTTGACAAGGAGAAGGCAGAATTAAAACCTTAAGGACATTAAAATGTTATGTTGATAAGACTCAGATAAATAAGTAGAGAATGTCTTTAATGAATCTTAGGAGTGTGTAACTTTGAGACCTTCAGTTACTTGTGAAACTATTGTAATTTTCTGACAAGAAAAAAAGCAAACAAAACATTTATTAGATTATGGCTATAGACATATCTTTACACTTACTCTCTCTGAATCAACTTCTGTTCCTAGGTTTCCCAGCAATCAGTTATCTGGCTATAAACAAGATTTTTATCTATTTATATTTGGTGTATATTTTGGTAGATTGATAAATTCATAGTATGTTATCCATTCTGAATACCTATGTGTACACTGTAATTTTTAGTAAAGGTTTAAGAGCAGTTAAATATTTTAGAATATTTTAATAAATTTAACTTTAGAATACTTTAAGCTGGATGATCAGATGAACACTAAGCTTTTTATCCCCATGAATATAGGTTAAATTATTTAATGTAAGTAGAATTTAAAACATAACTAAAACAACTTTTCAGTGTCCTTGACTATTTATTAAAGAGTAAGCTACCCCCCTGCTCCCCACTATTTAATATGTTTAAATTCCATTTTAATCATTGAGCATTTTTCACCTCATAATCATCTACTTAGATTTACACTCTGTCTACAGACAATATTCTGGGAAATAATTCTAAAAGTACATTTGAATGTTCAAGAACTAAGTCAGTTGCTTTAAAGATCTATTTGAAAATTGCCACATTTATTTAGAGCCTTATGTGTCAGGAACTGTACTTGCCAATCATCTTCATTTATGAGAAAAAGATAGATTATAGGTATTCTTTCTTTTTTAAAGTTTTAAATGCATAATCAAAATCAACTAAATATTTTAAATGATTTGTATTTCACAGTGATATACCTAAGTCTGTGATGCTCCAGATCCATAGTAGAGAGTCCTGGTTTAAAGTCTTTAGAATGGGGGCGCCTGGGTGGCTCAGTCATTAAGCGTCTGCCTTCGGCTCAGGTCATGATCCCAGGGTCCTAGGATTGAGCTCAGCATCGGGCTCTCTGCTCGGCAGGAAGCCTGCTTCTCCCTCTTTGACTCCCCCTGCTTGTGTTCCTTCTCTTGCTTTGTCTCTCTCTGTCAAATAAATAAATAAAATCTTAAAAAAAAATAAAATAAAGTCTTTAGAATGTAACTTTCTATAGTTAAAATCCAGGGAATTGCTTTATTGCTAAATCACCTTAATTTTACTGTTTTAGTTCTCTAGTTTGTTACATTATTAACCAAATAATGCAATAAAATAGTGGAAGTTCATTACTGTGTCCTATAAATAAGATAAAATGTGAAATAAAGCAATAAGAATGATCAATGGAAAATAATTTAATTATGAATGCCAGTATACTTTAACTATTTAGGCAACACACATTTGAAAAGCAAGCAACTTTTCAAAAAGATATATGATTGCATGCACTTGGGGAAAAAGTTTTGTACTGAAACTTGAGGCATATTTTTTGGATGAAAAACATATGAAATACCTAATGAAATTTATTGCAGATTTTAATATTAGTACTATTGTTCTGTGATTGAAAGACCTCAATGTGAGACAGGAGTCCGTCAAAATCCTAAAAGAGAACACAGGCAGCAACCTCTTTGACCTCAGCCGAAGCAATTTCTTCCTAGAAACATCACCAAAGGCAAGGGAAGCAAGGGCAAAAATGAACTATTGGGACTTCATCAAGATAAAAAGCTTTTGCAAAGCAAAGGAAACAGTCAACAAAACCAAAAGACAATCCATAGAATGGGAGAAGATATTTGCAAATGACATATCAGATAAAAGGCTACTATCCAAAATCTATAAAGAACTCATCAAACTCAACACCCAAAGAACAAAGAATCCAATCAAGAAATGGGCAGAAGACATGAACAGACATTTTTCCAAAGAAGACATCCAAATGGCCAACAGACACATGAAAAAGTGCTCAATATCGCTCAGCATCAGGGAAATCCAAATCAAAACCTCAATGAGATACCACCTCACACCAGTCAGAATGGCTAAAATTAACAAGTCAGGAAACGACAGATGTTGGCGGAGATGCGGAGAAAGGGGAACCCTCCTACACTGTTGGTGGGAATGCAAGCTGGTGCAGCCACTCTGGAAAGCAATATGGAGGTTCCTCAAAAAGTTGAAAATAGAGCTACCATATGACCCAGCAATTGCACTACTGGGTATTTACCCCAAAGATACAAAGGTAGTGATCCGAAGGGGTACGTGCACCCCAATGTTTATAGCAGCAATGTCCACAATAGCCAAACTGTGGAAAGAGCCAAGATGTCCATCGACAGATGAATGGATAAAGAAGAAGTGGTATATATATACAATGGAATATTATGCAGCCATCAAAAGGCATGAGATCTTGCCATTTGCAACGACGTGGATGGAACTGGAGGGTATTACGTTGAGCGAAATAAGTCAAACAGAGAAAGACATGTATCATATGACCTCACTGATATGAGGAATTCTTAATTGCAGGAAACAAACTGAGGGTTGCTGGAGTGGGGGGTGGGGTGGGAGGGATGGGGTGACTGGGTGATAGACACTGGACACTGGGGAGGGTATGTGCTCTGGTAAGCGCTGTGAATTGTGCAAGACTGTTGAATCTCAGATCTGTACCTCTGAAACAAATAATGCAATATATGTTAAGAAAAAAAAAAAAGAAGAAGAAGAAGGTAGCGGGAGGGGAAGAATGAAGCGGGGGAAATCGGAGGGGTAGACAAACCATGAGAGACGATGGACTCTGAAAAAGAAACTGAGGGTTCTAGAGGGGAGGGGGGTGGGAGGATGGGTTAGCCTGGTGGTGGGTATTGAGGAGGGCACATTCTGCATGGAGCACTGGGTGTTATGCACAAACAATGAATCATGGAACACTTCATCTAAAACTAATGATGTAATGTATGGGGATTAACATAAGAATAAAAAAATGACTAAATGGTTTCAATTATTTATTTTCCCCTTTTTGGTCTATTAAATAATGTGGGTACACGTAATGTATTTTATTTTTTTTAAGTTATTTCTCATTTTTTTTATTTTATTATGTTATGTTAATCATCATACATTACATCATTGGTTTTTGATGTAGTGTTCCATGATTCATTGTTTGCATATAACACCCAGTGCTCCATTCAGTACTTGCCCTCTTTAATACCCATTACCAGGCTAACCCACCCCCTACCCCCCACCCCCTTTCCCTCTAGAACCCTCAATTTGTTTCTCGGAGTCTATAGTCTCTCATGGTTCGTCTCCCCCTCCGATTTCCCCCCCTTCATTTTTCCCT
Organism: Mirounga leonina; assembly: GCF_011800145.1. Taxonomy (NCBI): domain Eukaryota; kingdom Metazoa; phylum Chordata; class Mammalia; order Carnivora; family Phocidae; genus Mirounga; species Mirounga leonina. The sequence goes on along the minus strand of NW_023270175.1, from coordinate 17,998,316 downwards.
TCCTGCTATCTTCTTCTTTTTTTTAACATATAATGTATTGTTTCAGAGGTACAGGTCTGTGATTCAACAGTCTTACACAATTCACAGCGCTCACCATAGCACATGCCCTCTCCAATGTCTATCATCCAGCCACCCCATCCCTCCCACCCCCCACCACTCCAGCAACCCTCAGTTTGTTTCTGAGATTAAGAATTCCTCATATCAGTGAGATCATATGATACATGTCTCTGATTGACTTATTTAGTTCAGCATAATACCCTCCAGTTCCATCCACGTCTTTGCAAATGGCAAGATTTCATGTAATGTATTTTAAATTCTACAATTTTGAATGTTTAAACTCACTTGGTGATGTGCAATAGATACAAAACTGTGATATCAGAAATAATTTGAATTATGCTAATTAAGAATATATAAATTTGGACAAAGAAGAGCTGAAGTTAATCTGCCCATAGTTAGATAGACAGAGAGATAGATCGATCTGCCCAATGATTATATAAAAATATATAATATTACATATAACAATGCTATATATATACATGCTATATATATTATATATTATATATATACACATTTAAAAAAATCTTTTTGAATACTATTTGTTCAATGTTTGTATGAAGTAGAGGAAACAGAACAGTTGTTGGGGTGGAGAAGGTAGAAAGTAACATATCAAAAGATTAAATTGTCTTTCAACAAATTTGTTTTAAATAAGTATACATATAAACTTAAAAAGAAACACACAAAAAGTAAGAATTGTTTCAATCATTTTGAGATTTTGACTCTAGAAACAGTAACTCAACAAATGAACAGTCCTATATTTAGTTCCAGATGGTAGGATAAATCTTTTTAGCCTAGAAATAATGATATGCTAAACAAATTTTTTTTTGTTTTTATCTCAAAGTAAATCCTACTAAGAAAACATGATGGCATAGATCAAATTACTGTTACACACAGATTCACAAATACACATATATATTAATATGCATAATATATATTATCTGTATTCTCTCTTCCTTCCTCTCTCTCCTCTTTTTTCTTTCAGGCTTTCTATTATTTATTAATCACCAATCATGCAGCACTAGCTGTTCAGTTCATAATGTGACAAGAACAGTGGCCTGACATAGTAAGATTTCTTTACAATTGTCTTTGGAGAACCCAGGATTAAATAATCCTTGGCACAACTATTTGTCTTTGGCTCTCAAATAGAAAAGGGTGTGTTTTCATTCCATTCATGAACTTCTTCCTCCAAATCCCTATCATATTTCCCTTCAACAGAGGCTGGTGTTTATATACTGAATCTATAAGCTAAGATCCTTTTACAAATTGATGAAAAATTATAACTCTTCATCAAAGGAACTATATTTTCAAGTGAAGAGTATAGATTTTAAGAGTATTTATATCTCAAAACATTGATGAATGATTTGGAGTTTTCTGAAGATGTCCTTCCATTTGCTGCTGCAAAATCCTGAAAACTTTTTGTCTACAAACATGCATCTGGTCATCAGATTAAAATGCGGTATATGACAGTAGAGGGAAATGACTTCTTCAAGTTAATATCTAGTTAGAGTTAGAGCTAAACACACATTTCTTGATATCCAAGAACTTTAATGTTGAATGCTTTTCCTTTTATATTGTTCCTTTTTTCTCATTACTAATTCATGCTCTTTAATGACTCAACAAACTCATTTTTTAAATAGCACTTGAAAACATGGAGCAATCTCCATTTTATGCTGAATTAATTTGGGGATCTACATGAAACATTGATTTCAACATATGTTATATATAATTTCTCATCAATGTTTCCAGCGTCGGATTGGTCAACAATAATTGTTGAGCACTTTTACATGCAAACCTTTGCACCAGTTCTGCAGATAGAATGAAAAAAATATAAGTGATAAGATCAGTGACCCCCTGGAACTTGCAATCTAAAAAGATAGTTACCACACATGCAAATGCTTCCATATACTATAGCATTAAAAGGAAAGCCATAAACAAGTGAAAACTATGAATAAGAACCATGAGACTATGGACTCTGAGAAACAAACTGAGAGCTCTAGAGGGGAGGGGGATGGGGGGATGGGTTAGCCTGGTGATGGGTATTAAAGAGGGCACGTATTGAATGGAGCACTAGGTGTTATACGCAAACAATGAATCATGAAACACTACATCAAAAACTAATGATGTAATGTATGGTGATTAACATAATAAGATAAAATTTAAAAAAAGAATGCCCACATTTTATAGAGCTCTCTCATTCAGCTAATACTTTTAAGTTCCTACCATGTTTTAGAAACTGTTAGTACCTGGAAATGCTATAGTGAATAAGTTGCATATGGCACTTATACCTAAGGAGTTTATAATGCATAAAAGAACAAACAAAAAATAATCTTTACAGTGTGATAAGAAATAATTCACAATGTTCTGTGACAGCATTAGCACAGGTAGCTTTCAGAGAAATCAAAGAAGGCTTTCCAAAGAAAAAGTAGTCTACATATAAACTCCGCCACAAATAGTTTTTTTCCAGTCAAAAGTTAGGGGGGAAAAAAGTACATACAAAGTCCTAAAGGCAAGAGAGGAGGAGATAGATATTACTGCAATATAGAGTAAATGTAAGGAATCTGGAGATGATTTTAGGTAGAGAAGAAGTAAAATGATGTGCTTAAGTGATTAAATATTGACAGACTTGGGTTTGAAACTGGAATCCAAAACAAACTGAATGTGTATTAACAAGCAAAACTTTTTTTTCCCCCATAAGCCACAGTTGTTGTTTTTATCTGAAAAATGAAAACAATTTTACTTATCAAGTAATTTTGCAATTTGAGAATTAAGAGAGAGAAATAACATATTAGACTCAAAGAGGAGGCAAATAGTAAGCAGTCAATATAAGATAACTATTATTAAAGGTTTTTCCTCTCAATCACTGGGACTGTGGCCTGCCACATTCCAAAAGAAATCAAGATAACATTTTTTTAAGGTTCTTTGTCTGTACAGTGTTATATTAGCTTCAAGTGTACAGTATAGTGATTCAACAATTCTATACATTACTCAGTTCTCATTATGATAAGTGTACTCTTAATCCTCTTCACCTATTTCACCCATCCCCCCACATACTTCCCCTCTAGGTAGCTAACAGTTTGTTCTCTGTAGTTTTTTGGTTTGTCTCTCTCTTTTTTTTCTTTGTTTTGTTTCTTAAATTCCACATGAGTGAAATCATATGGTATTTGTCTTTTTCTGACTATTCACTTAGCATTAGACTCTCTAGATCCATCCAAGTTGTTGCAAATGGCAAGATTTCATTTTTTATGGCTAAGGAACATTCCACTGTTTGTATAAACACAGGAGTGATTATAACTTTTTGAATTAGTGTTTTTGTATACTTAGGTAAACACCCAATAGGACAATTACTGGATCATAGGATGGTCTTACTTTTTGATTCTTTGAGGAATCTCTTTACTGTTTTCCACAATGGGTGCACTTGTTTGTATTCACACCAACAGTGCACAAGGTTTCCTTTTTCTCTACATTGTTGCCAACACTCACTTCTTGTGTTTTTGATTTAATAATTCTGACAGGTGTAAAGTGATATCTCATGGTGTGTTTTTTTTTTTTATTATTATTTGCGAGAGAGAGAATGAGAGAGAGCACGAGAGGGAGGAGGGTCAGAGGGAGAAGCAGACTCCCTGCTGAGCAGGGAGCCCAATGTGGGACTCGATCCCGGGACTCCAGGATCATGACCTGAGCCGAAGGCAGTCGCTTAACCAACTGAGCCACCCAGGCGCCCTCTCATGGTGGTTTTGATTTGCATTTCCCTGATGATGAGTGATATTGAACATCTTTTCATGTGTCTGTTGGCCATCTGTATGTCTTCTTTGCAGAAATGTCTGTTCATGCCTTCTGACCATTTTTAATTGGATTATTTAGGTAGTTGTGGTGTTGAGCTTTATAAGTTCTTTATATATGTTGGATACTAGCCCTTTATTGGATATGTCATTTGCAAATATCTTCTCCCATTCAGTAGTTTGCCTTTTAGTTTTGTTGGTAGTTTTCTTTGCTATGCAGAAGGTTTTTATCTTGATGCATTCCAAACAGTTTGAACTGTTTACTTTTGTTTCCCTTGCCTCAGGAGACATGCCTAGAAATGAGCTGCTATGGCAGATGTAAGAGAAATTACCGCCTGTGTTCTCTTCTAGGATTTTTATGGTTTCAGGTCTCACATTTATGTCCTTAATCCATTTTGAATTTATTTTTGTGTACGGTGTAAGAAAGTGGTCCAGTTTCATTCTTTTGCATGTAGCTGTCCAGTTTTCCTAGCACCATTTGTTGAAGACACTGTCTTTCTCCCATTGCATAGTCTTTCCTCCTTTGTGGAAGTTAGTTGACCATATAGTCATTGGTTTACTTCTGCCTCTTTATTCTGTTCCATTGATTTATATGTTTATTTTTGTTATTCATTATTGTTTTGATTATCACAGTTTTGTAGTATATCTTGAAATCTGGGATTGTGATATCTCCAGTTCTGTTCCTCTTTTTCAAGATTGCTTTGACTATTCAGGGTCTTTTGTAGTTCCATACAGATTTTAAGATTATTTGTTCTAACATAATCTAAAGGTTTTCTAAAAAAAAAAGTTTCTACTACTTTCTAAATTAATTTTGTTAAGTCTTGGTAAAAAATATATATTTCCTATGTATAAGTTTCCCTGATGATACTCTAAAGAAAAAAGGAAATATTTTACCATCTTAAAATATTCCAAGGCCCCCAAAAGACTTCAAATCATCAGGGAAATGCAAATAAAAACCACAATGGGATATCACCTTACACCTTTCAGAATGACTAAAATAAAAATCACAAGAAACAACAAGTGCTGGCAAGAATGTGGAGAAGAAAGAGACTATTCAAAGGACCAATAAACATCTTAAAAGATAAAAAAAAAAAGAATGTGAAGAAGGAACCCTCACGCACTGTTGGTGGGAATGCAAACTTAATGCAGCCACTGTGGAAAACAGTAGGGAGATTCCGCAAATAATTAAAAGTAGAAATACTATATGATCCAGTAATTCCACTAATGGATATTTACCTAAAGAAAACAAAAACTCTAATTTGAAAAGATATATGCACTCCTATGTTTTGTTTTTCACAGCATTATTTACAATAGCCAAGTTGGAAGCAACCCAAGTGTCCATTGATAGATGAATGGATAAAGAAGATATAGTATGTGTGTGTATATACACACAATGAAATATTACTTAGCTATTAAAAATCAAATCTTGCCATTTGCAACAATATGGATGGATCTAGAGGGTATAATACTAAGTGAAATAAGTCAAAGACAAATACCATATGATTTCACTGCTATGTGGAATTTAAGAAACAAAACAAATGAAGAAACAAAGAAAAAAGAGACAAACCAAAAAAGAGACTCTTAACTATAGAGAACAAACTGGTGGTTGCCAGAGGGAAGGTGGGTGAGGGGATGGGTGAAATAGGTGAAGGGGATTAAGAAGTGCACTTATCATGATGAACACTGAGTAATGTATAGAATTGTTGAATCATATTGTACACCTAAAACTAACACTGAATGTTAATTATACTTGAATAAAAAAATTCCATTATACAATTAAAGCAAGCATTCCAGTAAGAAAAAAAGTATTCCAAGAAATTACTAGTTCCCTTGAAATTCTACTATCAGTAAATTCTTCATCCTTCTTGTCTGTATCAATATCAAGAATAAAGATTCTACCACTGGAACTTTGCTCTGTGATGCTTCTACTCAGTATTGAGTCTGAGACCCATCAGAAGACTAAACAAATTTAATAAATTATTAATGAATTATTTGTTGTATTTCTGAGAGGCATTAAGCATCTATCCAGTGAAGAAAAAAAAAAGGAACACAAAAGCTTCCACTTTGATCAGCTTAATCATCTATCTCTAAACCATTTTTTTCAAACCAAAGCACAAAACAACCAGTGAGAATCCTTCATAGTTTCATCCATAATATTAGAAGGAAAGCAGTGGGTATCACTCAGGTTAAGAAACAAGAATGACAAAGACAATAACAGAGAAAGATTGCACAATTCTGTAAGAGTAAAATTTTACCACCCCTGATGACAGTTTTAAGGGAGGATTGCTACTGGCTAGTGCTTATCTTCCCTTCCATCTAGAAAAGAAACACTATCTTCTAGAAAAATGCCAGTGGTACTGATGATCTCACAAGTCAACAGGCAAACTGCTTTCCTGAGGGATAACATCCTCCCTTAGGTACAAATGTCAAAGGCAAATAAGAATGTTTAAGTTAAAGATAATATGCATGGTATATAAGAAAATAGGCTTTGGAATCAGTCTTGTGTTTAATTTCAGATCCCCAGCTTACTAACTTGCTTTCTTCAGCTATAAAATATGAATAATAAAGGCACTTGCCTCTTAGGATAATTGTTTACAGTAAATGAGATAATAAATGCAAGGCGCTTATCAGAGTGTATGGTACATAATAAATAATAAATATTCTTTTTACTACTTTAAAAAGGAATGACTGAACAAATAGCAGGAAAGACAAATGCTGCTATCTGGGTCAGCTCATAGCTTCTCAGTCAATCTGGGCCCCACGCAGATTCTGTTTATGGGCCAACAAGTTAGCATGGCAACTCCAGTTTACAGTGAAAACATAATCTCCACTAATTAGGATTCATCAGTGTCAATATCCTAGGGACAGATCATAGTCTTTGATAGATCTGGAGTCTCAGATAGACTGCTTATGTTCTTACCATGTGTGGATTGGGTAAGAACTCAGCAAAGCACAGAGATATTTATAAGTTGACAAAGATTAGAATCTTGATGGTCCAGAACACTTACCAATGGTAAGAAAATCAGCTAATAGTGAGGATGTACACTATCCCACATTTTTATCAGTCAGCTAAATGAAAATCTAAATGACAGCCTGGTGCAGAGGGAAGAAAAAGAGAGAGAGTGGCAAACCAAGAAATAGGTTCTTAAATATAGACAACAAACTGATGGTCACCAGAGGGGAGGTGGGTGAAGAGATGGGTTAAATATGTTATGGGAATTAAGGAATGCACTTGTGATGAGCCCCAAGTGTTGTATGGACGTGTTGAATCACCACACTGTACACCTAAAACTAATATTACACTGTATGTTAACTAACTGGAATTTAAATAAACTTTAGAAAAACAGACAATAAATAAACAGTTGTAAACCTGGTCAGATCAGCAAATCACACAAAACAGTATAGCACAGTCATTAAGGGCATGGGTTTGGAGTTACCCAGGTGTGGGTTTAGTGCTGTTGAATGCCCCAAACCATCCCTACTGGCTTAGAATTGTGACTTCATCCGTTATTAGTTGTGTGACTACAGGCAGGCCGCTTAATCTCACTGGAAAGCAGAGGTGGTCATAGAAGCCACTGCATAGGTTTGTTGGGAAGATGACATGAGACTCCAGGTGAAAGCTTTTGTTTTTGTGCCTCACACATGTTAAGGACACAATAAAAGTTAGTCTTATTGTGCATGAATACACACATGGAAGCATGCATGAATCTAGCTTCATGGTTGGTATAGAATATAAATAAACCAAGTTGTTCATAGCCCTTCCCATTTGTTACTTGGGGAGAGGGAAGCAGGAAATAGAATAAAGAAAGTGTAAAAGACAGAGAAAGAAAGAGACAAAAAACTCAAAGTGCTGGGAAGAAAGGGTGGTTGGACCTCAGTAGTAGGGAGAGAATATAAACCTAATAAAAGAGCCAAGGTGTTATATCCTATTCTATTCAGAAAGCCATCTCCTCTGTGCCTGATTCACCTGCTCCCTACTCATCTCAAGCTCTGGTAAACTCATAGAGAACAGCTAGCAGATGGTCCAGGCTGACCTTCAAAGGTCATGAATTCATAAAGCTACATGGGGAAAGTAAAATGTAACAAAGCTCTAAATAGGATTTTTTTTAAAGAACTAGCTGTTGAAATGGCTTAATGTTCATGCCATTGTCTCCTGCTAAGACTTCTCTTGAACTCTGAATTATGGAAATTTAGAAACCCTGAATGTGTGTATTGATAATAATGAAAAAATATTCAGTTAACTTTGTAAAGCAAAGAAAAATACCACAAAATTATTATTTCCTATATCTATTCAGTATTTCAAATTCCTACTTCATCTCTGTTTGCATAACCACATTAATATAGGCAAGACCACCCAATCCAAAAGATGTCAGGAATTCACACTACATTTAGTTTTCAGCAAAACACAAATTCAACATTTGCATGACTGACAATTTCATTTAGACACCAAGGCTTATTTATCAATTTAGTCAATCATCCACACTATATTTTAATTTCTTTTTTATTCCTACACAAGGGAATCCTTCTAGGAAATAGGAAAAAGCATTTATGTCAAAGTTGGGGAAGGGAAAATATAAGGACAAAAGTCAATGATTCTAAATGATTTACAAACAGAATTTTCATATTTAAACTTATCTCAATGTTAAAATCAAGTTTATTAAATGTTTCCCAATCAAGTTATTATATATGTATTAAGCACATAATTGCCATGTGCTTAATTGCATCTAATCTTCTAAAAGTTATCTATATTCTTGAGGAGAAAAATATAGATAAGAACAAATACTTGATCAAGTATGAGAATGTTTAGCATAGCCTCTAAGTGCTATATAGGAAATCAAAGATGGGAGGAAAATTTTGAACTATAATAATTGAAGTTTTAATGAAGAAGGAAGTAAATGAGTTGCATTATGGAAAAGGGGGTAGGCTATGGATTAAGAAAAAAACTGAAACTGTCATTTCATGTGGTTAAGATAGCATGAACAAAGATACAGATGGAAAATATCCTAGTGCTTTATTTAAAACTCTAAATTTCATATTATGCATAATTGAAGGTAAAACTAGGTAGATTAGGTGATACTGCCTGTGAACTCAATCATTTATTTATTCATTCAAAATTCCTTTATTCAATACTGAAATTTCCTATCATAACCAACTTGAATTATAGAGTTTATGGAAATCTGCTTGTCATATTGCCATTGAAACCAATGTCTTAAAGACTATGACTTAATTATGAATATTTTCCAGTTTTTATTTGAAATATCTACAGTTTTTGACAATGTTGCTTTCACCATTATTTTTGTAATTCTCTTCTCCCTTGGCTCTTGGCACAAGGATCTCCAGGTTTTTCACCTACTGTTGGTAGTCTTGCAATTATTTAGGTGTCAACCCTCTCCTCTGATTTCATTATATACATTCTACTGGTCATCCTATGTATTCCTACTACACTGTATGCCACAAAAGGCAGAGGCATTATCAGTTTTGTTCACTGCTATATCCCCAAGATCAATGATGAACATGGAGTTAAGGACTCAATTAAATATGTGTTGAATATATTAATAAAAAAGCTTCAAATAACATCTACACTGGTTATTTCCAAATATGCATTTCCAATCTCATATTCCTTACTGAACTCAAAGCCTGCAGCTCAAATTGTCTAATATAATTCACTCAACAGATCTTGAGTGTTTATAGCGATAAAGTAAGGTTCTAGGCTCTGGTAATACAATGGCAAATAAAGCAAAAAATGTTCTTACCTTTTGGAATTTATATATTAGGTATATGACTCTTAAAAATAAGAGGCACAGATGTTAAGGCTCAAAATTATTTGGGGAAATATGAACTGCTGTGAAGAAGTACACTCTTAAAATAATTTAGATTTCTTATCTATAAAATGATGGTAATAATATTATCTAATTCATTTGGTGTTTTATTTTTATTTTTTTATCTTTTAAAGATTTTATTTATTTATTTGACAGAGAGAGAGACACACACAGAGAGAGGGAACACAAGCAACGGGAGTGCGAGAGGGAGAAACAGGCTTCCTGCCGAGTAGATAGCCCGATGTGGGGCTAGATCCCAGGGCCCTGGGATCATGACCTGAGCTGAAGGCAGACGCTTAATAACTGAGCCACCCAGGAGCCCCTCATTTGGTGTTTTAAAGATTAAATGAGATAATAAAAGCAATGCAATTAGACCTAATAAGGATGCAATTACGATTATTAATTACTGGCAATTTTTTTCAGTTGGTAAAATGGTACAAGAATAAATTGAAATAACATTTATTTACTCCATGTCCTATATCTTACCAGATTCTTATCATTCCTTTTTGGTATAATTTTTTCATTAACTCAAAAAACATTCATTTATGCACCAGGCCCTGTCTTGTGTCCTTTGGCATTTAAAGACAACTAAGACTTCAGCATTCCTCTGAAAAAAATTGGATTCCAGTAGAGGCCAGAAAGAGACAAACTAGAGATGTAGATTTTATTCAGATTTTAGTGTAATAGTTTAGATCTTCCTTGATTTACAATGGAGTTGCATTCCAATAAACCCCATAAGTTGAAAATGTCATAAGTCAAATGCATTGGATACACCTAACCAACTTAATATCATAGCTTAGCCTAGCCTCCTTTAAAAGTGCTCAGAACACTTACATTAGCCTATAGTTTGGAAAAAATCTAACACAAAACCTCTTTTACTGACTACTGTAGTGAAAGTGAAAAGCAGAATGGTTGTATGAGTATGGAACATTTGTAAGTATATGGGTTGTTTACCCTCATGATCTCATGGCTGACTGGCAGTTAGTTGCAGTTCACTGTTGCTGCCCAGCATTACAAGAAAGTACTATACAATGTATTGCTAGCCCAGAAAAAGATTAAACTTCAAAATTTGAAGTTCAATTTCTACTGAATGTGTATTGCTTTCACACTATTGTAAAGTCAAAAAATTGTAAATTGAACCATTTAAATCAGGGACTGTCTGTATATGGAAACATGTCTTCAGCCATTTGATATTTATTGAGCATCTCATTGTGACAGGCATTGTTCTTAGTACTGAAGATACAGAAGTAGACAAAAATAGATCAACATGTATCTTCTGCAGTTTATGTTATAATTAAAAACCTACTGAAATATGTTAGCAATGAAGAAAAGTAAATCCAGGTAACAACTAAATCATTTTTCTCTAATTTGTTCTTTAACACAAAACACAGTTTTTCTCTGCATACTCCACACAGGCTCTTCCATTTCCATTTTACTTATTAGGACTTTTTAAACTTTTGGGGACTGCTGTTCCAAGAGCATCACATATAATCTCTCCTAATGAGCTTTCAAAGTTTTCTGGGGATTAAAGTTTACCAAATGGATAGATGGATGGATAGATTGATGAGGTAGATAAATAAATGGATAGAAAGGTAGATAGATGGATAGATGATAGGTAGGTAGGTAGATAGATAGGAATATAGAAAGAATGCAGGCAATAATCACTATGACAAAAGAATGGCTATCCAATTATCTGATCTGTACCTACCCTGGGTATCTGATACAGGTGGCATTTGTAGAAAATTAAAAGAAAATGAGCTTCTTGTATTTTTTAAAATTATTTCATATTTCATAATAAATCACTAATTATTTCCATAACCTTTGTCATTAGCGTTATAAGTAGTGGAAGTTTTTAAATTATGGCAACAGAGTGTCAACCATTTTTTGTTATGGATTTTGATTTTTTATATGTCTTCTTGAGTATTTCAGTTGAAAATGTTTTCTCCTTTATAAGAATCTCCTTCTGTCTCCTCATACTGTAGTCTTTCCTGTTGTTCTAATGTATTTCCTTGCACAAATGCACATTTCACCTAAGTTATAGTGTGATGTCCTTTCTTTTAGTAATTCTCTGAAAATTCTACTTAAGAAGGGCAAAGTGAGTAAAGTTGTTAATATATATGACAGTAATGAGGTATTTCATTTCCATTCAATGTGTTTTTAGGTTATTTCACTTTTTCACTTTCGTGGGAACTAAAAGCTCCTGTTTTTTTTCCAGCACTAGGCCAACTCCCATAGCCCCAAGCTCCTGACACAACTGAGTGCCAGACCAGTTCCTATAGCCCCAGGCTCTCAGCCCACTGTAGCACTGGGCCAGGTCCCGTGGCCCCAGACTCTAGGAGGACTCCTGTAGACCCAGGTTCCCAGTCCACTTGAGTGCTAGGTTGGGCATGATGTGCTTTCCAAGGAGTCACAAGTAGCCATTTTACTAGTAGTGTGCCATTGAACAATATGGCTCTCCATCTTTCAAACGTCCACTAACTGTTTCTTACAGCCTGCCAGTTAAACTCTAAGTCACTGCCACATATTTTAGTTTGTGTGTGCATGTATATGTGAAAGCAACACCACACTTCTATAACAATTTCTTCATCAATCAAGATATATTGGGTTATGTTGTAGTAACTAACAACAACCTAATTTAAATGAGTTATAATAATACATTTTTATCTCTTGCCCATGTTATATGTACACAGTGGGTTGTGTGGGCTCTCTAGTCTTGTCCTTACTCTGGGATCCAGACTGATGGAGCAGCCAGTCTAGAATAATTCTGGTCATTATGGAAAAGGGTAAAGAGCGATTATGTTGCATTGTATGCTGGCTTTGAATATTTTGCTTTGAGGTGTCACACATTATTAACATTGGCAATTTATTGGTCAAGGTAAGCTACATGGTCAAACTCCAAGGGAGTAGGGAAATAGATCCTACCATGTGCCCCAAGGAGAATGATAATATTCACTGAACAGCACTAATTGCTATCCAGTTATCTCCACTTCTTGTTGTAAGATTTTAAGAGGGGAGATTTTTTTTTAATATTTTAAGAAGCACATGAAGAAACACTAGTATGTCCAGAAGAATGTGACCTAGATAGTAATGAGAATTAACATAATTTGTATGAAGAATGGAAGTAATGGTTTGCCAAAAGAAGTAAGTGCATGATTACAATATCCAAACATGTGAAGCATTATGTTGAATAAAATAGACAGGTAAGCCAATAGATAGGTATGGATCAGTGACAATCAAAAAGCATATGTCTCATCTGAAGGTATTATATTTGCTCATTTTTAAGCAGTATGGTACCAGAAAAAGTAACAAAATAGTTTTTTCAGACCAAACTGATGCAACTGACTGCCAGTTTGGAGCGTTTATAATTTTTCTGAGAAATCATTTCCCTTTTTGGTTTTTTAAATCTTCCTTCTCTGGATCTTCTCCAGTGCCAATTGTTAAATATTTTATTTTGCTTTGTTTTATTTTGTCATTCTTTAAAGTGATTACACATTTAGTCATTTTGACTAATTTTAAATCACACTGGGCTTTCAATGCATAAGTAACTCCTAAGATAATTACAAAAATGTAAAAAATCACACTCTTAAGATAAATGTAAGGGTAGACAACAATGGCAAATAATATTATTTATATAGTAGCTGAAATTTTTTGAAAAATATCATTACCAGGAACTATGTGCTAAATATTTTGCTTCCACTTTTCAATGAAATCAGGGTTGTAAAAATAATGTACATTGAATAGTTCGAAATTTATAAAAAAAAAAAAACAACAATAACATGGGGCACCTGGGTGGCTCAGTCAGTTAAGTGTCTGACTCTTGATCTAGGCTCGGGTCTTGATTTCACAGTAATGAGTTCAACCCCTACACTGGGTTCCACGTTGGATGTAGAGCCTACTTAAAAAAAATAAAAATAAATACGAAAGATAATAACAAAAGTTAGTCAATGTCTATATTAGAAGAAAAGCAGCAAAGGATTACCTGTCACAGTGGAAGCAAAGACTGACCTGGAGGGTGGAGGGGAACACAAATCAGAAAACCATTTTAAAGCATTTATTTTCTGATTATATATGGTAAAAATGAGGTCAAAGACAAAAGTTACAGGGGTAAAAGTAATCTGATGTCAATTGGCCAATGACCAACAGACATCTGGGGAAAACCTATGTTATCCAGAAATGAAGCAAATAAACATTTATAAAGGCATGGGACTGGCACTCATATTTATGCAAAAAAGTTTAGGTAAGAGTGACTTTATTAAATAAGTCATGTTGGGCTGCTATTAGGTTAAATACTTCATGTTTCATATTACTTGTTCAAAAACTAGAGAATGACAAGGGAGGTTAAAGTGGTAAGGAATGGTTAATGAATCATTTCACTTTCTTAATCTTTCTTTACTATGGTTTGAAAGCTATGTAATGCTACCAGCAAAATACAATTATGTATCTTTTTAAAAATAATTTGCATATAACATTCTAAACCACAAGACAGGAAACCAATTGACATATCTTTTAAAGATTGAAGAAAAAGATGAAAATGTAGGATAAAGTTGATAATTTGATAGCTATAAGATAAAGAGCAGTCTAAAAATTCAGCCCAAATGAAATTAATTCTTTTGCTCTTCACATATATGGTTTTCTTAAGGATTCCTTAGTCTTCCATAAGTTTAAAATTGGCAACACTTTTTTTCTCATATTTGCCAATCAGACTACTGACACTGGGAGATGAAGAATATTTAGAGCCATTTTAAGAATGTAAGGGAGAGAAGAAAATAATGAATGAGACTTCCACCCTCTAATGTCTTTAACAAATCCAAAAGGCCACAATTTATAGAAAATAAGAAGTAATTTGTCAAATGAGACATTTATCTTCTTGATGAGGAAATGTCTCTTACTATTTAGTGCTTGGAAGCAATGCATAATGCTTTAATAAGTTCATTCATCTTTCATTCACTAAGGTGATTTTTCTTGCTTGGTGTAACATGAGTTAATATTTTTCAAAACACTTGTCTTACTCTTTCAAATTAAATGGTGCAGCCACTTTGGAAAACAGTGTGGAGGTTCCTCAAAAATTTAAAAATAGAGCTACCCTATGACCCAGCAATTGCACTCCTGGGTATTTACCCCAAAGACACAGATATAGTGAAAAGAAGGGTGATATGCACCCCAATGTTCATAGCAGTAATGTCCACAATAGCCAAACTGTGGAAAGAGCCGAGATGCCCTTCAACAGATGAATGGATAAAGAAGACGTGGTCCATATATACAATGGAATATTACTTAGCCATCAGAAAGAATGAATACCCAACTTTCATATCAACAAGGATGAGACTGGAGGAGATTATGCTAAGTGAAATAAGTCAAGCAGAGAAAGTCAATTATGATATGGTTTCACTTATTTGTGGAACATAAGGAATAGCATGGAGGGCATTAGGAGAAGGAAGGGAAAAATGAAGGCAGGAAATCGGAGGGAGAGATGAACCATGAGAGACTATGGACTCTGAGAAACAAACAGGGTTTTAGAGGGGAGGGGTGTGGTGGGATGTATTAGGCCTGTGATGGGTATTAAGGAGAGCCCATATTGAATAGAGGGAGCACTGGGTGTTCTTTGCAAACAATGAATCATGGAACACTACATCAAAAACTGATGATGTACTGTATGGTGACCAACATAACATAATAAAATATAATTTAAAAAAAATAAAAATAAATGGACAGATAATAGGGAATAACAGAATCAAATGTGGGATAACCAGAGCAGCAGGAAGTATAACTAAGACACAGTCTATGAAGTGATCATTTTTTAAACTACTATTCCTGGTTTCAAAGTGTGTTTTTTTTTTTTTTAAAGATTTTATTTATTTATTTGAGAGAGAGAGAATGAGAGAGAGAGAACACATGAGAGGGGATAGGGTCAGAGGACGAAGCAGACTCCCTGCTGAGCAGAGAGCCCGATGCGGGACTCGATCCAGGGACTCCAGGATCATGACCTGAGCCGAAGGCAGTCGCTTAACCAACTGAGCCACCCAGGCGCCCCTCAAAGTGTTTTGTTTTAATTTGCAATAACTACAACCTGTTTCCCAAATTTTATTAAAAAAAAAAAACAAAAAACATGAGTTCAGCGTGTTTGAAAGATTGTTTTGTCTACTATATGGAGAAAACATCCCCTTGCATCATCTGATTTTGAATCCAAATCTGTATTTCCTGTCCAATGAGAAAATATTGATATTGAAAGACAAATTTAATGCCTATCTTATAGAACATTTGTCTCAATAACATTCACAACTTATTGTTGTGTTTTGGGGAAATAATAACCTAATCTATTATGTATTCAAAGCTGTATAACAAGGCTGAGTTGTATTCATGTAATTAAAAAAGGCAAGTTAGAGGAGACCTGGATTTCGTCTGGTCTCAGGAATTCAGCTGGATAGGGAACAAACCATTCTGAACACCTACAAACTCAACAGGAGATCAAAGAAAAGAATAGCAACAACTCTCTGAACAGAAATGCGACCACGTTCTGGAAGGTAGGACGTGCGGAGAAGTGAATCCGAGGTGATATTCGGGAGGATAGGCGGCGGGGGAGGGGGCCTCTGTTGACTGCTTCTGGCAAGTGATAGAGCAGGGGAGCACAAAATCAGAACTTTTAGAAGTCCGTTCCACTGGGGGACATCACTCCAGTGGCTAAGTGGGGAGTGGAACCCTTGCGGGACAGTGTGGTCTCAGGACCCTCGGGGTCACAGAAAGACCAGGGGTGCCTGAGTGTGGCAGAGCTCCCAGGTATCGGAGCAGGGAAGCCGGCTGCAGAGACGGAGCTGAGGAGAGGGCTCTCAGCTCGGGGTTGCCATAAACCGTGGTCCATGGCACAGCTGGGCCACTGCTCCTCCAGCAGGGACCCAACAAGAGGCAGATCCAGGGAGAATCACCTTCCTTCCCTGGGAGGAGAGGTGCAGGAGTGCACCGCAGGGATCTGCTGGATTTGGAGACTCCAGACGGGGTCGTGTACCAGAGATAGGAACGCGCGGTCACAGACCGGATGAGCACGGAGTGCAGCCGGGGACAGGGCAGACAGGAGTGACTGACTGCTTTTCTCTGGGGGCGCACTGAGGAGTGGGGCCCTGAGTTCTCGGCTCCTCTGGGGCGGAGATTGGGAGGCCACCATTTTCACTCTCGGCCTCCAAAGATGTACAGAAAGCTCGCAGGGAACAAAAGCTCCCGAGAGCAAACCCGAGCAGATTACCTAGCCCGGACCGGGCAAGGGTGGGGCAATTCCACCTCCGGCAAAGACATTTGAGAACCACAGCAACAGGCCCCTCCCCCAGAAGATCAGCAAGAACAGCCAGCCAAGACAAGTTTACCGATCAATGAGAATGGCAGAACTCCAGCGCTAGGGGAATACTGAAAATAGAATTCATGGCTTTTTTACCATGATTCTTTAGTCTTTCAAAGTTAATTTTTTTTAACTGTCTTTTTGTTTTGTTTTGTTTTGTTTTTTGAATTTTTCTTTTTCCCTTTTTTAACCAACAACTTATCAATCCCTTTTTTATAAAACATTTTTATTTCTTATTTTTGGAGTCATATTCTATCCCTTCATAGTAGTTACCATTAATTTTGGCATATATATATATATATGCCATAACATTCACAACTTATTGTTGTGTTTTGGGGAAATAATAACCTAATCTATTATGTATTCAAAGGGAAATAATAACCTAATCTATTATGTATTCAAAGCTGTATAACAAGGCTGAGTTGTATTCATGTAATTAAAAAAGGCAAGTTAGAGGAGACCTGGATTTCGTCTGGTCTCAGGAATTCAGCTGGATAGGGAACAAACCATTCTGAACACCTACAAACTCAACAGGAGATCAAAGAAAATAATAGCAACAACTCTCTGAACAGAAATGCGACCACATTCTGGAAGGTAGGACGTGCGGAGAAGTGAATATATAAGTGAACTTATATATATATATAAGTTGTTTTCTTTTTAAAATTTTGAGATAGTTTCTTCTACCAGATCAAAATATACCCTAAATCTCTAGTGTATGGTTTTGTTCTACTCTCCTGCCTGATCACATTCTCTCCTTTTTTTTTTTAAATCCTCTTTTCTTTTTCAAACAACTTCTTATCAATTCCTTTTATACAATTTTTTTTATAATTTTCATCTTTACAGTCATATTCCATCCCTTCATCATATCAACCCTTATTTTGTACATATATAAGTTTTTCTTTCTTTAAAATTTTGGGAGGCACTTTCTTCTAACAGACCAAAATACACCCCAAATCTAGTGTGTGACACTGATCTATGTACCAGCCTGATCATATTTGATCATATTCTGTTTTTGTTTTGTTTTGTTTTGTTCTTTCTTTTTCCTGTTTTTATCTTTTTCTTTTTCTTTCCTTTTATTGCTTTTTCTTTTTTCTTTCTTTCCTTTTCTTTTCCCCCTGGCTTCGGGTCTTTTCTGATTTGTTTAGAGTATATTTTCTGGGGACGTTGTTACCCTGTTAGCATTTTGTTCTCACATTAATCTATTCTCCTCTGGGCAAAATGACAAGACGGAAAAAATCACCTCAACAAAAAGAACAAGAGGTAGTACTGACTGCCAGGGACCTACTCAATATGGACATTAGTACGATGTCGGATCTAGACTTCAGAATCATCACTTTAAAGATACTAGCTGGGCTTGAAAAAAGCATGGAAGTTATTAGAGAAATGCTTCCTGGAGAAATAAGAGAAATAAAAACGAACCAAGTTGAAATCAAAAAGGCTATTAATGAGGTGCAATCAAAAATGGGGGTGCTAACTGCTAGGATAAATGAGGCAGAAGAGAGAATCAGTGATATTGAAGACCAAATGATGGAAAATAAAGAAGCTGAGAAAAAGAGAGATAAACAACTACTGGATCACAAGGGCAGAATTCGAGAGCTAAGTGATACCATAAGATAAAACAACATTAGAATAATTGGGATACCAGAAGAAGAAGAAAGAGAGAGAGGGGCAGAAGGGATATTGGAGCAAATTATAGCAGAGAACTTCCCTAATTTGGGGAAGGAAACAGGCATCAAAATCCAGGAGGCACAGAGAACCCCTCTCAAAATCAATAAAATTAGGTCAACACCCCTAACATCTAATAGTAAAACTTAGGAGTCTCAGAGACAAAGAGAAAATCCTGAAAGCAGCTCGGGAGAAGAGATATGTAAACTACAATGATAGAAACATAAGATTGGCAACAGACCTATCCACAGAGACCTGGCAGGCCAGAAAGGACGGGCATGATATATTCAGAGAACTAAATGAGAAAAATATGCAGCCAAGAATACTATATCCAGCTAGGCTGTCACTGAAAATAGAAGGAGAGATAAAAAGCTTCCAGGACAAACAAAAACTAAAGGAATTTGCAAACACAAAACCAGCCTTACAAAAATATTGAAAGGGGTCCTCTAAGCAAAGAGAGAGCCTAAAAGTAACATAGACCAGAAAGGAACACAGACAATATACAGTAACAGTCACCTTACAGGCAATACAATGGCACTGAATTCATATCTTTCAATAGTTACCCTGAATGTAAATGGGCTCAATGCCCCAATCAAAAGACACAGGCTATCAGACTGGATTAAAAAACAAGACCTATTGATATGCTGTCTGCCAGAGACTCATTTTAGACCCAAAGACACCCCTAGATTGAAAGTAAGGGGGTGGAAAACCATTTACCATGCTAATGGACACCAAAAGAAAGCTGAGGTGGCAATCCTTATATCAGACAAATTAGATTTTAAACCAAAGACTGTAATAAGAGATGAAGAAGGACACGATATCCTACTTAAAGGGTCGATCCAACAAGAAGATCTAACAATTGTAAATCTCTATGCCCCTAACATGGGACCAGCCAATTATATAAGCCAATTAATAACAAAAGCAAAGAAACACATTGAGAACTATTCAATAATAGTGGGGGACTTAAATACACCCCTCACTGAAATGGACGGATCATCTAAGCAAAAGATGAACAAGGAAATAAAGACTTTAAATCACACACTAGACCAAATGGACTTCACAGACATATTCAGAACATTCCATCCCAAAGCAACAGAATACACATTCTTCTCTAGTGCCCATGGAACATTCTCCAGAAACCACCACATCCTAGGTCATAAATCAGGTCTCAACCAGTACCAAAAGATTAGGATCATTCCCTGCCTATTTTCAGGCCACAATGCTTTGAAACTAGAACTCAATCACAAGAGGAAAGTCGGAAAGAACTCAAATACATGGAGGCTAAAGAGCATCCTACTAAAGAATGAATGGGTCAACCAGGAAATTAAAGAAGAATTAAAAAAAATCATGGAAACCAATGAAAATGAAAACACAACTGTTCAAAATCTTTGGGATGCAGCAAAAGCAGTTCTAAGAGGCAAGTATATAGCAATACAAGCCTTTCTCAAGAAACAAGAAAGGTCTCAGGTACACAACCTAACCCTACACCTAAAGGAGCTGGAGAAAGAACAGCAAATAAAGCCTAAACCCAGCAGGAGAAGAGAAATAATAAAGATCAGAGCAGAAATGAATGAAACAGAAACCAATAGAACAGTAGAACAGATCACAAAACTAGGAGCTGGTTCTTTGAAAGAATTAACAAGATTGATAAACCCCTGGCCAGACTTATCAAAAAGAAAAGAGAAATGACCCAAATCAACAAAATCATGAATGAAAGAGGAGAGATCACAACCAACACCAAAGAAATACAAACAATCGTAAGAACATATTATGAGCAACTCTATGCCAGCAAATTAGATAACCTGGAAGAAATGGATGCATTCCTAGAGATGTATCAACTACCAAAACTGAACCAGGAAGAAATAGAAAACCTGAACAGACCTTTAACCACTAAGGCAATTGAAGCAGTCATCAAAAATCTCCCAACAAACAAAAGCCCAGGGCCAGATGACTTCCCAGGGGAAGTCTACCAAACGTTTAAAGAAGAATTAATACCTATTTTTCCAAAATGGTTCCAAAAAATAAAAATGGAAGGAAAAGTTCCAAACTCGTTTTATGAGGCCACCATTACCTTGATTCCCAAACCAGACAAAGAACCCATCAAAAAGGAGAATTAGAGACCAATATCCTTGGTGAATATGGATGCAAAAATTCTCACCAAAATACTAGCCAATAGGATCCAACAGTACATTAAAAGGATTATTCACCATGACCAAGTGGGATTTATCCCTGGGCTGCAAGGTTGGTTCAATATCCAAAAATCAATCAACGTGATACAATACATTAACAAAAGAAAGAAAAAGAATCATATGATCCTCTCAATCGATGCAGAAAAAGCATTTGACAAAGTACAGCATCCTTTCTTGATCAAAACTCTTCAGAGTATAGGGATAGAGGGTACATACCTCAATATCATAAAAGCCATCTATGAAAAACCCACAGCGAATATCATTCTCAATGGGGAAAAACTGAGAGCTTTCCCCCTAAGGTCAGGAACACGGCAGGGATGTCCACTATTACCACTGCTATTCAACATAGTATTAGAAGTCCTAGCCACAGCAATCAGACAACAAAAAGTAATAAAAGGCATCCAAATTGGCAAAGAAGAAGTCAAAGTCTCACGGTTTGCAGATGATATGATACTTTCTGTGGAAAACCCGAAAGACTCCACCCCAAAACTGCTAAAACTCATACAGGAATTCAGTAAAGTGGCAAGATATAAAATCAATGCACAGAAATCAGTGGCATTCCTGTACACCAACAACAAGACAGAAGAAAGAGAAATTAAGGAGTCGATCTCATTTACAATTGCACCCAAACCATAAGATACCTAGGAATAAATCTAACCAAAGAGGCAAAGGATCTTTATTCAGAAAGGTATAAGATATTCATGAAAGAAATTGAGGAAGACACAAAGAAATGGAAAAACGTTCCATGCTCATGGATTGGAAGAACAAATATTGTGAAGATGTCAATGCTACCTAAAGCAATCTACACATTCAATGCAATCCCCATCAAAATACCATCCACTTTTTTCAAAGAAATGGAACAAATAATCCTAAAATTTGTATGGAACCAGAAAAGACCCCACAAAGCCAGAGGAATATTGAAAAAGAAAAGCAAAGCTGGTGGCATCCCAATTCCAGACTTCCAGCTCTATTACAAAGCTGTCATCATCAAGACAGTATCATACTGGCACAAAAGCAGACACATAGATCAATGGAACAGAATAGAAAGCCGAGACATGGACCCTGAACTCTATGGTCAAATAATCTTTGACAAAGCAGGAAAGAATGTCCAATGGAAAAAAGACAGTCTCTTCAACAAATGGTGTTGGGAAAATTGGACAGCCACATGCAGAAGAATGAAACTGGACCATTTCTTTACACCACACACAAAAATAGCCTCAAAATGGTTGAAAGACCTAAATGTGAGACAGGAGTCCATCAAAATCCGAAAGGAGAACACATGCAGCAACCTCTTCGACCTCAGCCGCAGCAACTTCTTCCTAAAAACATCACCAAAGGCAAGGGAAGTAAGGGCAAAAATGAACTATTGGGACTTCATCAAGATAAAAAGCTTTTGCACAGCAAAAGAAACAGTCAACAAAACCAAAAGGCAACCGACAGAATGGGAGAAGATATTTGCAAATGACCTATCAGATAAAGGGCTAGTATCCAAAATCTATAAGGAACTTATCAAACTCAACACCCAAAGAACAAAGAATCCAATCAAGAAATGGGCAGAAGACATGAACAGACTTTTTTCCAAAGAAGACATCCAAATGGCCAACAGACACATGAAAAAGTACTCAACATCACTTGGCCTCAGGGAAATCCAAGTTAAAACCTCAATGAGATACCACCTCACACCAGTCAGAATGGATAAAATTAACAAGTCAGGAAATGACAGATATTGGTGGGGATGCAGAGAAAGGGGAACCCTCCTCCGCTGTTGGTGGGAATGCAAGCTGGTGCAGCCACTCTGGAAAACAGTATGGAGGTTCCTCAAAAAGTTGAAGATAGAGCTACCATATGATCCAGCAATTGCACTACTGGGTATTTACCCCAAAGATACAAATGTAGGGATCTGAAGGGGTACGTGCACCCCGATGTTTATAGCAACAATGTCCACAATAGCCAAACTGTGGAAAGGGCCAAGATGTCCATCTACCGATGAATGGATAAAGATGTGGTATATATATACAATGGAATATTATGCCGCCATCAAAAGGAATGAGATCTTGCCATTTGCAATGACATGGATGGAACTGGAGGGTTTTATGCTGAGCGAAATAAGTCAATCAGAGAAAGACATGTATCATATGACCTCACTGATATGAGGAATTCTTAATCTCAGGAAACAAACTGAGGGTTGCTGGAGTGGTGGGGGGTGGGAGGGATGGCGTGGCTTGATGATAGACACTGGAGAGGGTATGTGCTCTGGTAAGCACTGTGAATTGTGCAAGACTGTTGAATCACAGTTCTGTACCTCTGAAACAAATAATACATTATATGTTAAGAAAAAAAAAAGAAGAAGATAGCAGGAGGGGTAGAATGAAGCGGGGGAAATCAGAGGGGCACATGAACCATGAGAGACGATGGACTCTGAAAAACAAACTGAGGGTTCTAGAGGGGAGGGGGGGTGGAAGAATGGGTTAGCCTTGTGATGGGTATTAAAGAGGGCACGTTCTGCATGGAGCACTGGGTGTTATGCACAAACAATGAATCATGGAACACTACATCAAAAACTAATGATGTAATGTATGGTGATTAACATAATAAAAATTTAAAAAATAAAAAAAGGCAAGTTAAATTGAACTCTAATATAGCAAATTAGGAAATATTTAGATGTGTTTTACGAAACAGATTTTGGAATTTTTTATACAGGTAAGTTTTGCTACAAGTATAGGCAATTATAGTAAATAAACCCAGAAAAATCTTTGTAGCTGAGTTGCTATGATTCCATGGGAAAGTCAAAAATTTCCTTCTATATCAATTTCTTCAGTTGTGCTTTGGAGATAAATATAACTGCCATATATAATACAAACCTTGAAATTATAATTTTGAGGACTATATGAATAATATAACTTATAAATAAGAACATAGCTTTTAAATCATCTAGTTTACCACCATCCCCCAGTATGTTAAAACTATCAGATTTTAAGTGACTTACCTAAGGAGTCCAGGTGTTCACTTTTCTATTGATATTTTTACTGTTGTCTATTGATAAGCTACATTGCCTCATGTGGAAATACACTCCAAAGAACAATAAGGAAAGGTGCAAATGTAGAAAGATACTAATTAAACTAATAAAAATGGCAATGATGATGACAGTGAAATTTAGGACATATTTGTCCTAAGAGATTTAGAGTTGTTTTGGTAGAAAAAAGGACAAAGTGCTAAGAATCTAAAAATACTTTTTTCTTTCAGGTCAGTCACCTTGAATGAGGGACAATAGTTACTGCTTTAAAAGGAGAAACTAAAACAGTGCCACCCACAAGTATCCTATGGCAACATTTTATGCTGCCAAATTTTGATTAATTTGTAAAATATACCTTTTCTCTTACCAAATGAGCATGGTCTTATAGGAAATTTTGTCAGTCAAACCAAATAATGTTTATGTATTACTTGAAACATAAAGGTATTTTGTCTTGTTTGAATACAGGAGGGGGAAGTCAGGGCATTAAACAGTTTTAAATAAATATTGACAACATGCCTAAGATTCACAAAGTGAATAGTAGAATTATTGGAGCTTCTCTGATAAATATCATGAGAAATCATATTGCTATAGTCATAATTTTTGTTAAAATTGGTTTTGAGTATTTTTTAATATCTTCATACATGCTACCAATTTTTTCCAATATTACACTGTAAATAGAAATTAAGTTCACAATCACTGTCTTATAATACCTCTTTTTGAAAGTATATTCTATCATTTATATGCATACAGAGCCAGAATTATTTTCTGTTGGCATTTTATACTCTTGATTGACAGATCAAGTAGCCAGTTGTGCTCTTTTATGGATAATGTGACTGGTTCATTGAGGAGAGCACGTTAGGTGGTGAAACATCTGAGATTATATTGTCTTCCTTTTTCT
Source organism: Mirounga leonina (assembly GCF_011800145.1). Lineage (NCBI taxonomy): Eukaryota > Metazoa > Chordata > Mammalia > Carnivora > Phocidae > Mirounga > Mirounga leonina. The sequence continues at coordinate 17,973,572 of NW_023270175.1, read as the reverse complement.
CATTGTACTTTATTGACTAATCTATAGAAGAAAAGGGACAAGTCAGTAAAATGTCACCATAACTTTAAATTTTACTCTCCATTTTTGCAATATTTTTGGCTCAAGATGCAATGGGGAGTTGTTTGGGGTCTTGTGTGAATATTCCTTTGATACAGAAGAAATTATTCATCTTCCCTTTGTGTGGTGGGAGACACAAAAGTATTAAAAAGGCTGAAAGTCCCTATCAGGAAAAGAACAAAAATCACAAAGCACTACTTTGTTGCATAAAAATAAGATTTTATCACCTTCAGTTGGAAAATTTGTATTAGAGTAAAATGTCTTGTGGCTGAAAGGATGCTAAAAAAACTAAGCTAGAGAAATAATAGTGAAGAAACTTATGACTCATATAAACATCAAATATAATAGCTATTAGTCTTCGAGTCACTTGCTTTTTTGAATTAGCCTCATAATTTTCATTTTCTGTGTATTCCAAGTTTCTTTCATGTTAGTTATTGTGAATAAAATTATTAACTGAAATTGTTGGTATTAGAGCTGGAAAATAGGACTAGTTGCTAAAAGGTGAATAACATTTACAATTTATAAAAAAGGAGGAATGATTGCAAGTTGGGAAAATGAGTAAAAATAAAGTATGGTAAAGAGAATATCTATTGGCCAGAGTAGCTCTGACAGTGTCCTAAGATAAATTTAACTAGAATTATTTCTTTTTTTTTTAAAGATTTTATTTATTTATTTGAGACAGAGAGAATGAGAGAGAGCACATGAGAGTGGGGAGGGTCAGAGGGAGAAGCAGACTCCCTGCTGAGCAGGGAGCCCGATGCGGGACTCGATCCCGGGACTCCAGGATCATGACCTGAGCTGAAGGCAGTCGCTTAACCAACTGAGCCACCCAGGCTCCCTAACTAGAATTATTTCTTAAAGGAGCTATAGAAAAGTGTCCATGTACTGAGTAAATTGCAAATTTGTTTATCTTGGTTACAAATTTTTTATAACCTGAATGAATAAGGCAGAATATTTTTAAAAATAACTAAATTTTAGAACCCTTTAACAGAGAATATGTTAAACTTATGACAAATTTGTTTGGAAATTGTCAAAGGAAATTCATACTATGTGCATAGTTTTACACCAAATCAATAGTTTTGACAGAATGGAAGCTCCTCCATAATAATGATTCCACACTTGACTACACTTGACACGATGCTGGACCTAGAACACTATTTTGACTGATTTGAAAGAAATCATCTCCAAAATTCATTTACAGGTTCAAAATTTTCCTGTAGTCTAGTCTGCTCTGTCTCAAATTGAGTCTATAGGCTATTGTCATGAGCAGAAGAGTAGCAACAAAATTAAGTCATTTATTTGGCCTCAGCCAGTCAAAATCTGATATCCAATTTACCTTATTGTAAGGCTACCTGGTTACTGTGAGGAAGTCTTCAGCTTTTCCTTCAAAATCTACTGCTTATCATCCAGGTAAAAAGTTTGATTTATTCCAACACATTAGTATGCACATAGTATGCAGTATATATCTTCAATATGTGGGGCAAAGAAAGAGCTCATCTCCAGGAAAGAGGAAGTCCCAATAGCAGTTCTCAGGTTTACTTGGATTACCATATAGCTGAATTTACCTAAACCAAATAACTCTATACTTGATTTGATCCTTAGTCCATTGCATATATCTGTTAAAATATTCCTGAATATGGTAGCCCAAGGAAAGAACCCATGCTTTGGAACTTAGAGAAAACATGTTTGAGATAAATTAAGATGATGTCCATATAATAAATAGCTTTGTGTATTAATTACGTATCCAAAACGTCATCCCCAAAGGTCATAATTTGAACATCTGATCTTACATTTATAACTTTTATAGCATCTAAAAGTTCAAACACTCCTACAAGAAAAGAAAAAAAAAAGCCTTAAATAAATATGTAAAATATTTTAATATAGCAAACTCTAAATTGTGTTGGTTTCTGTATATACTTTGAATTTATTTACTAGAGACTAAGGCATATTCAAAGTAAAAGACAAGAGAAAGGTATCACTGGAGAAAGTTTTTCTAACCACATCTAATCAAATTTTCCTAGGCTGGTGTGAAATATAGCAATGAATCATGTTCACTAGTATCAGTCATGTTATATTATGTTATTGTCTCCTAACCTAAAATAAATGCATGCAATAAGATTGAGCATGACACAAGGGAAGAGAGCAGCCAGGAAATTTGAAAGCATTGCAACAAGAAATAGAGAGGAAGTCAAATTATCGTCCACTGGGGAAAGTGCTTACCTAGTTATGCTTAACAAAAGTTTACATTTTTTCATATCATGGGGAAGAGAAACATATAATGCAAAAAAAGGGGGGGGCAAGCATCAGAATTATTTAGTCTAGATATGACTATCAAGTTACTAAATATTTACTAATCTACTCTATGTCATTTATCATGGTCTTTATTCTTCTAACTTGAACTAGACTGTTTACCTGTTTGTAACACAATTTTTTTTAATAAAACAACAAATAAACAACAAGAATAAAACACTTGTGGGTATAAGGGATAACAAACTAAAATTTAAAAAGATGAGGCCCTCATAGGCAACAAAAACTATAAGCAATAATATAGTTTCAGAATATATAATTTGCCTTGATTTTCATATGAGATTTGCATAGACAGTGTTAATGAATATACTTATATATATGCTTTCAATGTCAAGGTAATGAGTTATATGCATGGAATTAATTTATCATTGCTAGTTGAGGCAACAAAACAGAATGCCATGTAAGATCATCATTTGCATGTCTCTTTTTTTTAATTTAGTTTTATTTTATTATGTTATGTTAGTCACCATACAGTACATCATCAGTTTTTGTTATAGTGTTCCATGATTCATTGTTTGTGTATAGCAACCAGTGCTCATTACAAAACGTGCCCCTGTAATACCCAGCCCGGGCCTAAACCATCCCCCCACTGCCTCCCCTCTAAAATCCTCAGTTTGTTTCTCAGAGTCCATAGTCTCTCAGGGTTCGTCTCCACTTCCGATTCCCCCCCCTTCATTTTTCCCTTCCTTCTCCTAATGTCCTCCATGCTATTCCTTAAGTTCTACAAATAAGTGAAACCATATGATAATCGACTTTCTCTGCTTGACTTATTTCACTTAGCATAATCTCCTCCAGTCACATCCCTGTTGATATGAAAGTTGGGTATTCATTCTTTCTGATGGTTGAGTAATATTCCATTGTATATATGATCCACATCTTCTTTAACCATTCATCTGTTGAAGGACATCTCAGCTCTTTCCACAGTTTGGCTATTGGAGACATTGGTGCTATGAACATTGGGGTGCATGTGTCCCTTCTTTTCACTACATCTGTGTTTTCGGAGTAAATACCCAGTAGTGCAATTGTTGGGTCATAGGGTAGCAAGCTCTATTTTTAATTTTTTGAGGAACTTCCAAACTGTTTTCCAAAGTGGCTGTACCAACTTGCATTCCTATCAACACTGTAAGAGGGTTCCCCATTCTCCACAACCTCTCCAAATTTGTTGATGGCTAATGATGTTGAAAATTTTTTCATATGTCTGTTAGCCATTTGTATGTCTTCTTTGGAGAAGTGTCTGTTCAGGTCTTCTGCCCATTTTTAATTATTTTTTATTTTTATTTATTTATTTATTTATTTATTTATTTATTTATTTATTTATTTATTTATTTATTTATTTATTTAGGTTGCTCTGGGGATTACAATATACATCTTTATTTTTTTCCTTTTGTATTGTTATGTTAATCACCATACATTACATCATTAGTTTTTGATGCAGTGTTCCATGATTCACTGTTTGCATATAACACCCAGTGCTCCATTCAGTACGTGCCCTCTTTAATACCCATCACCGGGCAAACCTATGCTCCCACCACCCTCCCCTCTAGAAACCTCAGTTTGTTTCTCAGAGTCCATAGTCTCTCATGGTTCGTCTACCCCTCCGATTCCCCCCTTCATTTTTTCCTTCCTGCTATTTTCTTCTTCTTCTTCTTCTTCTTCTTCTTCTTCTTCTTCTT
>NW_023270175.1:17924461-17969435 GCF_011800145.1 Mirounga leonina | reverse complement strand
CCACCCCCCACCACTCCAGCAACCCTCAGTTTGTTTCCTGAGATTAAAAATTCCTCATATCAGTGAGGTCATATGATACATGTCTTTCCATGATTGATTTATTTCGCTCAGCATAATACCATCCAGTTCCATCCATGTCATTGCAAATGGCAAGATTTCATTCCTTTTGATGGCTGCATAATATTCCATTGTATGTATATATACCACTTCTTCTTTATCCATTCATCGGTAGATGGACATCTTGGCCCTTTCCACAGTTTGGCTATTGTGGACATTGCTGCTATAAACATCAGGGTACAAGTACCCCTTCAGATCCCTACATTTGTATCTTTAGGGTAAATACACAGTAGTGCAATTGCTGGGTCGTATGGTAGCTCTATCTTCAACTTTTTGAGGAACCTCCATACTGTTTTCCAGAGTGGCTGCACCAGCTTGCATTCCCACCAACAGCGGAGGAGGGTTCCCCTTTCTCTGCATCCCCGCCAACATCTGTCATTTCCTGACGTGTTAATTTATCCATTCTGACTGGTGTGAGGTGGTATCTCATTGAGGTTTTAATTTGGATTTCCCTGAGGCCAAGTGATGTTGAGTACTTTTTCATGTGTCTGTTGGCCATTTGGATGTCTTCTTTGGAAAAAAGTCTGTTCATGTCTTCTGCCCATTTCTTGATTGGATTCTTTGTTCTTTGGGTGTTGAGTTTGATGAGTTCTTTATAGATTTTGGATACTAGCCCTTTATCTGATATGTCATTTGCAAATATCTTCTCCCATTCTGTCGGTTGCCTTTTGGTTTTATTGACTGTTTCTTTTGCTGTGCAAAAGCTTTTTATCTTGATGAAGTCCCAATAGTTCATTTTTGCCCTTGCTTCCCTTGCCTTTGGTGATGTTTCTAGGAAGAGGTTGCTGTGACTGAGGTCAAAAAGGTTGCTGCGTGTGTTGTCCTTTCGGATTTTGATGGACTCCTGTCTCACATTTAGGTCTTTCAACCATTTTTGAGTCTATTTTTGTATGTGATGTAAGGAAATGGTCCAGTTTCATTCTTCTGCATGTGGCTGTCCAATTTTCCCAACACCATTTGTTGAAGAGACTGTCTTTTTTCCATTGGACATTCTTTCCTGCTTTGTCGAAGATTAGTTGACCATAGAGTTGAGGGTCCATTTCTGGTCTCTCTATTCTGTTCCATTGATCTATGTGTCTGTTTTTGTGCCAGTACCATACTGTCTTGATGATGAAGCTTTGTAATAGAACTTGAAGTCCAGAATTGTGATGCGACCAGCGTTGCTTTTCTTTTTCAACATTCCTCTGGCTATTCTGGGTCTTTTCTGGTTCCATACAAGTTTTAGGATTATTTGTCCATTTCTTTCAAAAAAGTGGATTTTTTTTTATAAGGATTGCATTAAATGTGGAGATTGCTCTAGGTAGCATTGACATCTTCACAATATTTGTTCTTCCAATCCTTGAGCATGGAACGTTTTTCCATTTCTTTGTGTCTTCCTCAATTTCTTTCATGAGTATCTTATAGTTTTCTGAGTAAAGATCCTTTGCCTCTTGGGGTAGATTTATTCGGAGGAACCTTATGGTTTTGGGTGCAATTGTAAATGGGATCGACTCTTTAATTTCTCTTTCTTCGGTCTTATTGTTGGTGTATAGGAATGCCACCGGTTTCTTTGCATTGATTTTATATCTTGCCACTTTACTGAATTCCTGTATGAGTTCTAGCAGTTTTGGAGTGGAGTCTTTTGGGTTTTCCACATAAAGTATCATATCAACTGCAAAGAGTGAGAGTTTGACTTCTTCTTTGCTGATTTACTTTTATTTCTTTTTGTTGTCTGACTGCTGTGGCTAGGACTTCTAATACTATGTTGAATAGCAGTGGTGATAGTGGACATCCCTGCTGTGTTCCTGACCTTAGGGGGAAAGCTCTCAGTTTTTCCCCATTGAGAATGATATTCACTGTGCGTTTTTCATAGATGGCTTTTATGATATTGAGGTATGTACCCTCTATCCCTATACTCTGAAGAGTTTTGATCAAGAAAGGATGCTGTACTTTGTCAAGTGCTTTTTCTGCATCTGTTGAGAGGATTATATGCTTCTTATACTTTTATTAATGTATTGCCTCACATTGATTGATTTGTGGATGTTGAACCACCCTTGCAGCCCAGGAATAAATTCCACTTGGTCATGGTGAATAATCCTTTTAATGTACTGTTGGATCCTATTGGCTAGTATTTTGGTGAGAAATTTGCATCCATGTTCATCAGGGTTATTGGTCTGTAATTCTCCTTTTTGATGGGGTCTTTGTCTGATTTTCAGATCAAGGTAATGCTGACCTCATAAAATGAGTTTGGAAGTTTTCCTTCCATTTCTATTTTTTGGAACAGTTTCAGAAGAATAGGTATTAATTCTTCTTGAAATGTTTGCTAGAATTCCCCTGGGAAGCCACCTGGCCCTGGGCTTTTATTTGTTGGGAGATTTTTGATGACTGCTTCAATTTCCTTAGTGGTTATAGGTCTGTTCTGGTTTTCTATTATTTTCTGGTTCAGTTTTGTTAGTTGATACATCTCTAGGAATGCATCTAATTCATCCAGATTATCAAATTTGCTGGCATATAGTTACTCATAATATGTTCTAATAATTGTTTATATTTCTTTGGTGTTGGTTGTGATCTCTCCTCTTTTATTCATGATTTTATATGTTTGGGTCCTCTTTTCTTTTTGATAAGTCTGGCCATGGTTTTATCAATCTTATTCATTCTTTCAAATAACCAGCTCCTAGTTTCGTTGATCTGTTCTACTGTTCTGTTGGTTTCTATTTCATTCATTTCTCCTCTGATGTTTATTATTTGTCTTCTCCTGCTAGTTTTAGGCTTTATTTGCTGTCCTATCTCCAGCTCCTTTAGGTGTAGGGTTAGCTTGTGTATTTGAGACCTTTCTTGTTTCTTGAGAAAGGCTTATATTGCTATATACTTTCCTCTTAGGACTGCCTTTGCTGCATCCCAAAGATTTTGAACAGTTGTGTTTTCATTTTCATTTATTTCCATGTTTTTTTTTTTTAAATTCTTCTTTAATTTCCTGGTTGGCCCATTCATTCTTCAGTAGGATGCTTTTAGCCTCCATGTATTTGAGTTATTTGCAACTTTCCTCTTGTGATTGAGTTCTAGTTTCAAAGCATTGTGGTCTGAAAATATGCAGGAAATGATCCCAATCTTTTGGTACCAGTTGAGACCTGATTTGTGACTTAGGATGTGATCGATTCTGGAGAATGTTCCATGGGCACTAGAGAAGAATGTGTATTCTGTTGCTTTGGGATGGAATGTTCTGAATTTATCTGTGAAGTCCCTTTGGTCCAATGTGTCATTTAAAGTCTTTATTTCCTTGTTGATCTTTTGCTTAGATGATCCGTCCATTTCAGTGAGAGTGATGTTAAATTCCCCTACTATTATTGTATTGTTGTCAATGTGTTTCTTTGCTTTTGTTATTAATTGGCTTATATAATTGGCTGCTCCCATGTTAGGGGCATAGAGATTTACAATTGTTAGATTTTCTTGTTGGATAGACCCTTTAAGTAGGTTATAGTGTCCTTCCTCATCTTTTATTATAGTCTTGGTTTTAAATCTAATTTGTCTGATATAAGGATTGCCACCCCAGCTTTCTTTTGGTGTCCATTAGCATCATACATGGATTTCCAGCCCCTCACTTTCAGTCTGGAGGTGTCTTTGGCTCTAAAATGAGTCTCTTGCAGACAACATACCGATGGGTCTTGTTTTTTTTTATCCAATCTGATAGCCTGTGTCTTTTCATTGGGGCATTTAGCCCATTTGCATTCAGGGTAACTATTTTAAGATATGAATTTAGTGTCATTGTATTGACTGTAAGGTGACTTTACTGTATACTGTCTCTGTTCCTTTCTGGTCTATGTTACTTTTAGGTTCTCTTTGCTTAGAAGACCCCTTTCAATATTTCTTGTAGGGCTGATTTCATGTTTGCAAATTCCTTTAGTTTTTTTTTTTTTTTTTTTTTTTTTTTTGTCCTGGAACCTTTTTATCTCTTCTTCTATTTTCATTGACAGCCTAGCTGGATATTGTATTCTTGTCTGCATATTTTTCTTATTTACTGCTCTGAATATATCATGCCAGCCCTTTCTGGCCTGCTAGGTCTCTGTGGATAGGTCTGTTGTCAATCTTATGTTTCTACCATTGTAGATTACATATCTCTTCTCCTGAGCTGCTTTCAGGATTTTCTCTTTGTCTCTGAGACTCCTAAGTTTTACTATTAGATGTCGGGGTGTTGACCTATTTTTATTGATTTTGAGGGGAGTTCTCTGTGCCTCCTGGATTTTGATGTCTGTTTCTTTCCCCAAATTAGGGAAGTTCTCTGCTATAATTTGCTCCAAGATACCTTCTGCCCTTCTCTCTCTTTCTTCTTCTTCTGGGATCCCAATTATTCTAATAGTGTTTTGTCTTATGGTATCACTTATCTCTTGAATTCTCCCCTCATGATCCAGCAGTTGTTTATCTCTCTTTTTCTCAGCTTCTTTATTTTCCATCATTTGGTCTTCTATATCCCTAATTCTCTCTTCTGCCTCATTTATCCTAGCATTTAGAGCCTCCATTTTTTTAAGATTTTACTTATTTATATGACAGAAAGAGACACAGCAAGAGACGAAGACAAGCAGGGGGAGCAGGAGAGGGAGAAGCAGGCTTCCCGCCAAGCAGGGAGCCTTATGCGGGGCTCAATCCCAGGACCCTGGGATCATGACCTGAGCTGAAGTCAGATGCTTAACAACCGAGCCACCCAGGTGCCCCTAGAGCCTCCATTTTTGATTGCACCTCATTAATAGCCTTTTTGATTTCGACTTGGTTAGATTTTAGTTCTTTTATTTCTCCAGAAAAATTTTCTCTAATATCTCTAATATCATACAGCTAGTATCTTTAAAATTGTCATTCTGTACTCTAGTTCCGAAATCTTACTAATGTCCGTATTGATTAGGTCCCTGGCATTCGGTACTGCCTCTTGTTCTTTTTTTTGAGGTGATTTTTTTCCATCTTGTCTTTTTGTCCAGAGGAGAGTAGGTGAATGAGAGAACAAAATGCTAACAGGGTAACATTGACCCCAGAAAATATACACTAAACAAATCAGAAGAGACCTGAAACCGGGGAAAAGAAAGTGAATGAAAGAAAAAAAAAAGAAAAAAAGAAAAAGATAAAAACAAACAAACAAAAAACAGAATATGATCAAATGTGATGAGGCTGGTGCATAGATCAGTGCCACACACTAGATTTTGGGTGTATTTTGGTCTGTTAGAAGAAAGTGGCTCCCAAATTTTTAACAGAATAAAAGCTTATATATGTACAATAATAAGGGTAAATACAGTGAAGGGATGGAATATGACTGTAAAGATGAAAATAATAAATTTATAAAAGGTATTGATAAGATAAGAAGTTGGTTGAAAAAAGAAAGAAAAGGATTTAAAAAAAAAAAGGAGAGAATGTGGTCACTCAGGAGACTAGAACAAAGCCATACACTAGAGATTTAGGGTATATTTTGGTCTATTAGAAGAAACTGTAACCCCAAATTTTAAAGAGAGAACAACATATATATATATATATATATATATATTCCAAAAATAAGGTTAACTACTATGAAGGGATAGAATATGCCTCTAAAAATGAAAAATAAAAATGTTTTTTAAAAAAGGGATTGATAAGATGTTGGTTGAAAAGGGGAAAAAGAAATATTCAAAAAAAAAAAAGAAAAAGAAAAGAAAGAAAATTTTAAAAATTATCTTTGAAATAGTAAAGAGTCAGGGTGAAAAAAGGACTGATGTGTCTATAAAGTATTCTTGGCTGCATGTTCTTCTTGTTTAGTGCACTGAATATGTCTTGCTAGCCCTTTCTGGTTTCCCAGGTCTCTGCATATAGGTTTGACATTATTCAGATGTTCCTCCCTCTGTACATAAGGAATCTCTTCCCCCTAACTGCCCTTAAGATGGTTTCCTTGTTTCTAAGATTTGTGAGTTTTACTATTACATGCCAGGGTGTTGGTCTGTCTCCTTGATCTTGGGAGGGGACCTCTCTGCCTCTAGGACACGAATGTTTGTTTCATTCCCCACATTAAGGAAGTTCTCAGCTACAATTTGCCCAAATATATCTTCTCATCCTCTTTCTCTCTCTCCACCCCCTCATGGATCCCAATAATTCTGACATTGGAACGTTTCATGGCATCACTTATTTCTATAGTTCTGTTTTCATGGATTTTAAGGTGTTTCTCCCAGGCCTCCTCTTTTTCCTTTTTTTCTATCAATTTGTCTTCTAGGTAACTAATTCTTCTTCTGCTTCGTTTACCTTAGCTGTTAGAGTATCTAGATTAGATTGGATCTCATTGATAGCATTTTTAAGTTCTGCCAGTTCAGCTTTCATTTCTGCCCTTAGAGATTCTATGTTGCCATTAATTGATTTCTCCAACCTAGCTATCATCTTCACAACTGTTACCCTGAAGACCGTTTACAACATCTTGCTTATATCTGTATCCATTTGTAAATCTGTGGCAGAAGTCACAGTCTCTGAGTCTTTCCTTTTTTGGGGGTTCCTCCTCCTAGTATTCTGTTGAGGAGTGGTTGAGGGAATGTACAGATTCCAAATTATTGACCACAACCCATGCAAAATGCACCTGTTTTATAGGGAACTTAGGGTTGTAGGCCTCTTGTTCTCCCAGCTTGTCTTCTTGGGGAGGGGCCTGTTGTACTGTTACTCAGGGAACCCTGTTTGGGCAGAGTTGCCCTGCCCCTTTGGGGGGATGGCCTCAGTGAAAACCGGTTTTGAGGGGCTTTTGTTTTCTGGGGTCTTTCCTTGGCGGCTTTCCACGTCTCTTCTGAGAGTCAGAGCAGTAGTGAACTTTCCAACCCTCAGCCTCAGAACAGAGACTACAGTCTTTTTTTCAGTGAGCTCTCCAGGCCACACTATCTCCGTTTCTGTCTGTGTTGCTAAAAACTGCAGCTTCCTGGGTTGTGTGCTCCTCAGCTTCCATGTCCAGTCACGTCTCTGCCCTTTGTGCTTCTTTTTTTTTTTAATTTTTAAAAAAATTTATTATGTTATGTTAGTCACCATACAATACTTCATTAGTTTTTTTTTATTTTATTATGTTATGTTAGTCACCATACAATACATCATTAGTTTTTGATGTGGTGATCCACGATCAATTGTTTTCATATAACACCTAGTGCTCCTTGCAGCATGTGCCCTCCTTAATACCCATCACAAGGCTAAACAATCAGCCCTCCCTCCTCCCGTCTTAAACCCTGTTTGTTTCTCAGAGTCCATAGTCTCTCATGGTTCATCTCTCCCTCCAATTCCCCTCATTTTTCCCTTCCTTCTCCTAATGTCTTCCATGCTATTCCTTGTGTTCCACAAATAAGTAAAACCATATGATAATTGACTTTCTCTGCTTGACTTACTTCACTTAGCATAATCTCCTCCAGTCCCATACATGTAGACATAAAAGTTGGGTATTCATCCTTTCTGATGGCTGAGTAATATTCCATTGTCTATATGGACCACATCTTCTTTATCCATTCATCTGTTGAAGGGCATCTTGGCTCTTTCCACAGTTTGGCTACTGTGGACATTGCTGCTATGAACATTGGGGTGCATATGGCCCTTCGTTTCACTACATCTGTGTCTTTGGGGTAAATACCCAGGAGTGCAATTCCTCGGTCATAGGGTAGGTCTATTTTTAAATTTCTGAGGAACCTCCACACTGTTTTCCAAAGTGGCTGTACCAACTTGCATTCCCACCAACAGTGTAAGAGGGTTCCCCTTTCTCCACAACCTCTCCAACATTTGTTGTTTCTCTCCCTGTCCATTTTTTCCATTCTAACTGGTGTAAGGTGGTATCTCAATGCGGTTTTGATTTAGATTTCCCTGATGGCTAATGATGATGAACATTTTTTCATGTGTCTGTTGGCCATTTGTCTTCTTTAGACAAGTGTCTTTTCATCTCTTCTGCCCATTTTTTGACTTGATTATTTGTTTTTTGGGTGTTCAGTTTGAGAAGTTCTTTATAGATCTTGGATACCAGCCCTTTATATGTAGTGTCATTTACAAATATCTTCTCCCATTCTGTGGGTTGCCTCTTTGTTTTCTTGACTGTTTCCTTGGCTTTGCAGAAGCTTTTTATCTTGATGAAGTCCCAAAAGTTCATTTTTGCTTTTGTTTCACTAGGTTTTAGAGATGTATCTTGAAAGAAGTTGTTGTGGGCGATGTCAAAGAGGTTAGTGCCTATGTTCTCCTCTAATATTTTGATGGATTCCTGTCTCACATGGAGGTCTTTCATCCACTTTGAGTTTATCTTTGTGAATGGTGTTAGAGAATGGTCGAGTTTCATTCTTCTGCATGTGGCTGTCCAATTTTCCCAGCACCATTTATTGAAGAGACTGTCTTTTTTCCATTGTATATTTTTCCTGCTTTGTCAAAGATTATTTGACCATAGAGTTGAGGGTCCATACCTGGGCTGTCTATTCTATTCCATTGGTCTATATGTCTGCTTTTGTGCCAGTACCATGCTGTCTTGGTGATTACAGCTTTGTAAAATAGCTTGAAATCGGGCAACATGATGCCCCCAGCTTTGTTTTTCTTTTTCAACATTTCCTTGGCAATTTCGGCCTTTTCTGATTCCATACAAATTTTAGGATTGTTTATTCCAGCACTTGGAAAAATGTCATTGGAATTTTGATCAGGATGGCATTGAAGATATAGATTTCTCTGGGTAGCATAGACATTTTAACAATGTTTATTCTTCTGATCCATGAGCATGGAGTGTTTTTCCATCTTTTTGTGTCTTCTTCAATTTCTTTCATGAGTGTTTTGTAGTTCCTAGAGTATAGATCCTTTACCTCTTTGGTTAGGTTTATTCCGAGGTATCTTATGGTTTTTGGTGCTATTGTAAATGGAATCGTTTCTCTAATTTCTCTTTCTACAGTTGTGTTGTTAGTGTTTAAGAAAGCAACTGATTTCTGTGCATTTGATTTTGTATCCTGCCACATTAGTGAATTGCTGTATGAGTTCTAGTAATTTGGGGGTGGAGTCTTTTGGGTTTTCCACATAAAGTATCATGTCATGTGCAAAAAGAGAGAGTTTGACTTCTTCTTTGCCAATTTGAATACCTTTTAATTCTTTTTGTTGTCTGATTGCTGTTGCTAGGACTTCTAGTACTATGTTAAACAGTAGTGGCGAGAGTGGGCATTCTTGACGTGTTCCTGATCTTAAGGGAAAGGCTCTCAGCTTTTCCCCACTGAGGATGATATTCGCTGTGGGTTTTTCATAGATGGCTTTTATGATATTGAGGAATGTTCCTTCTATCCCTATACTCTGAAGAGTTTTAATCAGGAAAGGATGCTCTATTTTGTCAATTGCTTTTTCTGCATCAATTGAGAAGACCATATGGTTCTTCTCCCTCCTCTTATTAATGTGTCCTATCACACTGATTGATTTGTGAATGTTGAACCACCCTTGCATCCCGGGGATAAATCCCACTTGGTCGTGGTGGATGATCCTTTTAATATATTGTTGGATTCTATTAGCTAGGATTTTGCTGAGGATTTTGGAATCCATATTCATCAGGGATATTGGTCTGAAATTCTCCTTTTTGATGGGGTCTTTGCCTGGTTTGGGGATTAAGGTAATGCTGGCTTCATAGAATGAGTTTGGAAGTTTTCCTTCTGTTTCTATTTTTTGAAACAGCTTCAGTAGAATAAGTATTATTTCTTCTTTGAATGTTTGGTAGAATTTCCCAGGGAATCCATCAGGCCCTGGACTCTTGTTTTTTGGGAGGTTTTGGAACACTGCTCCAATCTCACTGGTGGTTATTGGCCTATTCAGGTTGTCAATTTCTTCCTGTTTCAGTCTTAACAGCCTATAGGATTCCAGGAAGGCCTCCTTTTCATCCAGATTGCTCAGTTTATTGGCATATAGTTCTTGGTAATAATTTCTAATAATTGTTTCTATTTCCTTGGTTTTAGTCGTGATTTCTCCCCTTTCATCCATAATTTTATTAATTTGGGGTCCTTTCTCTTTTCTTTTGGGTAAGTCTGGCCAGTGGTTTATCGAGCTTATTAATTCTTTCAGATAACCAACTTCTAGTTTCGTTGATCTGATCTACTGTGTTTCTGGTTTCTAATTCATTGATCTCTGCTCTAATTTTAATTATCTCTCTTCTAATGTGTGGCTTAGGCACCGTTTGTTGCTTTTTCTCTAGTTCTTTAAGGTGTAGAGTTAGTTGGTGAATTCGGGATTTTTCTATTTTTTTGAGTGAGGCTTGGATGGCTATGTATTTCCCCTTTAGGACTGCCTTTGCAGTATCCCATAGGTTTTGGACCGATGTGTTTTCATTCTTGTTGATTTCCATGAATTGTTTAAGTTCTTCTTCGATTTCCTGGTTGACACAAACATTCTTGAGCAGACTGCTCTTTAGCTTCAAGTGTTTGAATTTCTGCCATTTTTTTTCTTGTGATTGAGTTCCAGTTTTAAAGCATTGTGGTCTGAGAATATGCAGGGAATAATCTCAATCTTTTGGTATCGGTTGAGACCTGATTTGTGACCCAGTAGGTGGTCTATTCTGGAGAAAGTTCCATGTGCGCTCGAGAAGAATGAGTATTCTGTTGTTTTAGGGTGGAATGTTCTGTAAATATCTATGAGGTCTATCTGGTCCAATGTATCATTTAAAGCTCTTGTTTCCTTGTTGATTTTCTGCTTAGATGATCTGTCCATTGCTGAGAGTGGAGTATTGAGGTCTCCTCCAATTAACATATTGTTATCAATAGGACTCTTTATTTTGGTTAACAGTTGGCTTATGTAGATGGCTGCTCTCATGTTGGGGGCATAGGTATTTACAATTGTTAGATCTTCTTGTTGGATAGACCCTTTAAGAATGACATAGTGTCCTTCTGTGTCTCTAACTACAGACTTTAGTTTAAAATCTAATTTGTCTGATATAAGAACTGCTATCCCAGCTTTCTTTTGAGGTCCGCTGGCATGGAAGATGGATCTCCATCCCTTCAGTTTCAGTCTGGATGTATCTTTAGGTCCAAAATGAGTCTCTTGTAGGCAGCATATGGATGGGTCCTGTCTTTTTATCCAATCTGCAACCCTGTGCCATTTTATGGGAGCATTTAGGCCATTCATGTTGAGAGTGATTATTGAAAGATATGAATTAATTGTCATCATGTTGCCTGTGAAGACCTTTTTTTTTTTTATTTTTATACATTGTCTATGTAAATTTCTGCTGTATATGACTCTTGGGGTCTTTCTCTTTTTATAGAACCCCCTTAGTATTTCTTGCAGGGCTGGCTTAGTGGTCACATATTCTTTCAGTTTCTGCCAGTCTTTGAAGCTCTGGATCTCTCCATCCATTCTAAATGACAGCCTTGCCAGATAAAGTATTCTTAGCTGCATGTTATTCTCATTTAGTACCCTGAATATGTCTTGACAGGCCTTTCTGGCCTGCCAGGTCTCTGTGGATAGGTCTGACGTTATTCTGATGTTCCTCCCTCTGTACGTAAGGAATCTCTTCCCCCTAACTGCCCTTAAGATGGTTTCCTTGGTTCTAAGATTTGCAAGTTTTACTATTACATGCTGGGGTGTTGGCCTGTTTTCCTTGATCTTGGGAGGGGTCCTCTCTGCCTCTAGGACACGAATGCTTCATTCCCCAGATTAGGGAAGTTCTCAGCTACCATTTGCTCAAATACATCTTCTAGCCCTCTCTCTCTCTCCACTCCCTCCGGGATTCCAATTATTCTGACATTGGAACACCTCATGGTGTCACTTATTTCTCTGATTCTATTTTCATGGATTCTGACTTGTTTTACCCTGGCCTCCTCTTTTCCCTTTTTATCTATTATATTGTCTTCCAGGTAAGTTACTCGTTCTTCTGCCTCACTTACCCTAGCTGTTAGATTATCTAGATTGGATTGGATCTCATGGATAGCATTTTTAAATTCTGCCAATTCAGCTTTCATTTCTGCCCATAGAGACTCTATGTTGCCCTTAATTGATTTCTCCATTCTAGCCATTGTCTTCACAATTGCTAGCCTGAATTCCATCTCCTACATCCTGGTTATATCTGCAACCATTTGTAAATCTGCAGGATATGTCATAATCTCTGAGTCTTTTCTATTTTGGGGACTCCTCCTCCTCGTCATTCTGTTGATGGGTGTTTGAGGGAATGTGTAGAGTCCAAATTATTGACCAGAACCCAAGCAAGATGCACCTGTTTTTAGGGACCTTAGGGTTGCTGGCCTCTTGTTTTCCCAGCCTGTCTTCTGGGGGAGGGGCCTGCTGCACTGTTACTCAGGCAACCCTGTTTGGGCAGAGTTGCCCTTCCCCCTGTGGCGGGAGATCGGCTCAGTGAGAATCAGTTTTGGGGGCTTTTTTTCTGTGTCGCCTTTCTCTGGAGGCTTTCCACGTCTCTTCCGTGAGTCAGAGCAGAAGAGACCGTTTCCAACCCTCTGCCTTAGAGCAGAGAGACCGCAGTCTGTTCAGTGAGCTCTCCAGGCCACACTGTCTTCATTTCTGTCCATGCTGCTATAAACTGCAGTGCCCTGGGTTGTGCGTCCCTCTGCAGTGCCCCATGTCCTGCCTCCAGGTCGGAGCCCGTCTCTGCCCTTTGTGCTTCTTGGGTAGAACAAGCTGATCAGGACCTTGTGTCTTTCCCATAATCAGACTCTTCTATTTTCTTTGAGACCCCTTGCCACACGTCACTTGCTTGAGTAACAGAGTAATGAAGATTTATGATTAACCTGAAGCACCAATAAAGGTGAGACCAAAAGAAGAACAAAGGGCCTTCGTCTCTGAAAATTGACCCCCTTGCCTTCTCCTCTCACAGAAAAGTCTGGAGTAATCTCTCATCTCTTGGTACAGGGATTGTTGACCTTTCCCAGAAACTTTTGACTCCAGGAAACAAACTGAGGATTGCGGAAAGAGAGGTAGATGGGGAGATGGGGTAACTGGGTAATAAGTATTAAGGAGGGCACATGAAGTGATGAGCACTGGGTGTTATATGCAACTAATGAATCATTAAACACTACATCAAAAACTAATGATATACTATATGTTGACTAATTGAATTTAAATTTAAAAAAATGAAGAATTTGAAGCTAAAATATGAGTAGGGTGATAATTAATAATTTTTGTAAATCATCATCCCTAATTGGACATTTAGGACACACAATTTTTAACAAGGTCAAAGACAAATAACAAATACATTATTTTAGAATTTACAAAATGCACTTTAAAATGATATTTTTTTAATAAAGATTTTATTTATTGTTTGACAGAGAGAGAATGAGAGAGGGAGAGCACATGAGAGGGGGGATGGTCAGAGGGAGAAGCAGACTCCCTGCCGAGCAGGGAGCCCGATGCGGGACTCGATCCAGGGACTCCAGGATCATGACCTGAGCCGAAGGTAGTCACTTAACCAACTGAGCCACCCAGGCGCCCAAATGATATTTTTATCTCAACCTTTACACCATTAATTCATAACTGCTTAAGTTTTTGTTTTATTTCCTAGTGAATAAACAGATTGGGAACAGTGGACCTGCCAGAATGAGAGCTTCCCAGACCAATGTTTTGCAAACTGCAAGTGGAAATACATTAGTGAGTCTTGCAACAACGTAAATGGGCTACAACTTGAAATTAAAAAAAAAAAATAGTATAAAAATATTAGCAAGCATTGCATATAGTAAAATGTAGTTTCACTAAAATATTTTTTAGTGTGTGTACGTGTGTTTACAGAGTCTTTATGTAAAATGTATTTCTTACTAGAGGCCAAAATAAAAACAAGTTTGAAAGCCACTGGCCTAAGCTATGTAAAGCAGGTTCCATTATCCATAGACCCATGGCTAGGGAAATGTGACCTCAGCATGAGGGGGGGGGAGTTTTTATAAAGATCTTTTAGGGTCATTCTTGTCCATTTTGAGAACAGTGACAGAACAATAAGACTGAACCTGAAGTGGATGTGTCCCAGAAGTATCAAGTCATCTCCGAATAGTCAACAGATAAATGTCACTCTTTGCATGTTCTTTCAGAGCTGCCTTCACTCACTGAAACCACTCATTCCTTCAGGGACAGTTGGGTGGCAATGGGAGCAACTCTGCCATTTACAACACAAATACATATGGGATCCCTTGGTATTAAGAAGATGCCCTGAGTCACCTTAACTTATATCACTGTTAATTAAAGAAAAATAAACTATATTATCTAAAAAGCTGGCATGTTTGGGATTGCACTGCTTCTAGTGGATTGAATCAATTTTCAGAACTGTTACTATCAGTAACATCATTTCCCATGTGTGCATGGGAATGTCTCCATCATTTCGATTTGTGCATCTCACAACCTTTTTTTAAAATTTTGTTTCACTTATAAATGAAAACAAATCACCCATTTCAAACTGAAACAACAAATCTACCACTAATAATTGGTGAGCCATTTTATTTTTCTACATAACTACAGCTATTTTGGATTTTTCATAGAACAAAAAGTTGCCATAGATTTTAACATAATAGTTTGAATGGAATCAATGATGACTTCTTCTAGTAGGCTAAAAAAGTGCCTTGAGACAGCACCATATGTTGCCTGGGAAAGACTAAAATAATCCAAATTTTACAAATAAATTAGATAAACTGATTTTCGTTTAAGCATAATTATTTTCTAATTGTGTCTTGTTGAGATTAAAATTTGACATTGTCTTTCTCCTTTACTTGGAAATATGACCATTTTTAGTTTCCATGTACAACAAATCAGTGTGCTTGCTCCAGAACTGTTTATTGGTATTTAAACCATATGCAAATTAACTGACTGACTTTTCACAGCTTAATTTTTTTTTTAATATGGGGTTTGATGTCTACTGCAGATTCATTTAGTGTCACATAATTGATTATTCTCTAGTTGTTCCATGTGTGTTTAATAACTCCATTTTTCTTGTCTTTCATGTAATCTTCTCAGAACTTGACCAGAAACTCTGACCCAATTCTTGGCCTACAGTAGATATTTTTGTTACTTGTAATAGTCTGTTTCCAATTCACACATACTCACATGGTCATAGGTTACATGGAACATTATCAATTTCTTTCCCTATAAGAAAGATAACGGGAAAGGACCAGTAACCAAACATTATGATGATTTGTTCATCTGCTTTAGGGAGATTTAGAGAGATAATGTTTTGTAATGGAAGGAACATTTATCAGAAGACCTGGCTTGAGTCCTCATGTGTGCTTTTGAGAAAGTACCCTAGACTCACTCTGTGTTGCATATATATCCTCTCTTATCCTTCCGAGTTATTGTAAAGTCAAAATGAAATAAAATAGGTGAAGTTACTGAGTTGACTGTAATAGTCTATAAAGGTCATTGGTTATCATTGCCTTACTTTCTGTATGTATTTATTAAAATGTTCACCTTCCCCAGTTTCTTCACTATTATTCAGTCTTCCTCTAGAACAATTAAGGTGACAAGGTGATGTGAAGATATAGCTAACTTATTACCAACCATGAAGGATTTAGCCATGATATATTCTCTCTCTTTTTTTTTTTTTAAGATTTTTTATTTATTTGACAGAGAGAGACACAGCGAGAGAGGGAACACAAGCAGGGGAGTGGGAGAGGGAGAAGTAGGCTTCCTGCTGAGCAGGGAGCCCGATGCGGGGCTTGATCCCAGGACACTGGGATCATGACCTGAGCTGAAGGCAGCCGCTTAACGACTGAGCCACCCAGGTGCCTCGATATATTCTCTCTTAACTAGCTTTGTTATTGTTTGTGATACTGGCTGCTGGAAGTCAGATTAAACCAGGAATAGGTTAGGAATGACAAAAACAAATGTCTGAATATGTTCAGATGCACTACACAGTATTGATTATCAAGTTGATCAAACTTAGTTTAGGAGGTCCTAAAATGCACCATGATCTCACTATGTTTTAGGAATGCATGCTGTTCCTTTTGACTGGAACTTTTTCATCTCTCCCCCATGCCATCTTATTGCCGTTAGCCTGCAAATTTCTACTCATTCTTCAGTTACCCACTTAAAAACACTTTCTACATGAAACTTTTAATGATAACTTAAGTCTGTATCAGGGGCCTCTTTAATGTGTTTGCATACTATCCTGTATTACAATTGCCTGTGTTCCTATCTTACTCATGATACTCTAAGATCCTTAAGGGAAGGCACTCTATCTTACATACATTTATGTGACAAATATGTATCAAGTGTTTCATTCATGTACACCAACCCATACCACATCACCTCATGATATTAGATGTACAGTGAATAAATGACAGCCAAAGCCAATACTGTTGTTTCATGGAAATAAAAACAGAGTGTTAAAAGTCCCTTGATCAAAAATTGTCACTATATTAGTAATAACTTCAAGATAAAAAGAAAATCTAATTACCATCCATTACTGAGACCAATTCATAGCAGCTTCATAAATCTTACTGCTATGAATTAAATATACATAAGTATAAGTAATATGTTATAAAATTCCTCTCCTAATAACATAATTTATTTTCCCATAACTTCCACACTAATAATAATTTAATGACTCACTGCCATTTCTGAATATACCTTATAAAAATATGCACATATTTGTAGAAACATTCTGGTGAATGTTTCTACATTCTAATAGTGGTGAATAATTAAAGTTTTGGGATTGCTATTCTTGTGAACAAATGGTTGGATAAACATTTTTTTATTGCATAAGGTAGTTGAGAAACTGACAATGAAATAAAAGATGACAGAAACCATCCAGCTATATATTAAATCTATGTTTCATATCAAATTTACAAAACTACAGTACTTCAGCATTTGAGCCACAAGTTCAACAGGTAAGATAAGGCATTAGTCTAATAATAGTTAAATACATTATAAGGGGCCCTTAAAAGAATGGAAAATGAAAATATTAACATGTATAAACTCTGTTAGAATGCATTTTCTTTTATTTCTTTTCTCATAGTCCTTGAATTCTATACTATTGACTTTGGAAAATTATCTCTTAACACCCAAAATGAAATAAGGACTCAATTCTATAGTTCTATTTGATTCACTTAGTTTCTCACAATTTTAGAAATGAAAAGTCAAGGAACTACTGTGTTGATGCATTTGAATGGAGATATATATTCCAAAATAAAATTCAAGTGTTGACTTTTAGACCAAGGTGTCTAAAAGTTAGAAGGGGTTAGATAGGTGTAGGATGACTAAATACTTTGAAAACAAGAAATAAAGTAATTTAACAGAAGCCCAGTAGTGTTTAGGGGTATGAAACTTTCTTGTTATTTTCTTCTCACCCAGAGTCAAGAAGTCTCAAGTCTTACTAAGGGAAAAATTATCATATAGTCAATATGATGCTATAAACTGTGAAACACTATCAAATGAGGCATGGATAGAATTATCCAACAGATGCAATTCTGCCAAATAAGAACATTGCTGACCAGCAAATCTTCCCAAACTAACATATAGCATTAAAATGAAACAAAATAAGAATGGAACCATACTTCCTGTACTTGGAAGATGAAAACATCAGACATATTTCATCCTTTAAGTATTACTAAATCAAATTTTCAGGCCTAACAAGAGACAAAACCACAGTAGTTTGGATGAAATTCAAAGGGAAAGGAAAAGTATTTATTAGTGAAGTATACAAAAAAAAAATGGTTTAACAATTACCCCCTCATATAAATGCAGATATAGTCTATGCCAAATATTACCACTATTTTCTAAGAAATATGAAATGCTTGGGCGCCTGGGTGGCTCAGTCGTTAAGCGTCTGCCTTCAGCTCAGGTCATGATCCCAGGGCCCTGGGATCGAGTCCCACATCGGGCTCCCTCCTCGGCGGGAAGCCTGCTTCTCCCTCTCCCACTCCCCCTGCTTGTGTTCCTGCTCTCACTATCTCTCTCTCTGTCAAATAAATAAATAAAATCTTAAAAAAAAAAAAAAGAAATATGAAATGCTCATTTCAATTGAAAAATAAACAAAACAAAACAAACAAAAATGAATTTTATACTGCCCTATGGCTATTTAGTGACCTCATTTTAATCTTGGCAAAAAAGAGGGGAAAGGCATAGAAATAAAAACAAGAATGCTACTTTTAATGGTATTTGTAAGATACAATCAATTGAATAAAAATGCAAATCTAGATTTTTGTTTAGTTTTATAAGCATGGTCTGTTCTCGGATAGTCAGTTATGCATCTCAGAATGTCTGCCCTAAATTAAAAAAAAAATGGGGTAAATAAAAGTCATTTACCATAGAATGATAAAATTGTAAGAATGAAAAGAGATCTGCATAGTCCAAATCCATCAGTATATATATGAGGAAAATAAATCTCAGGGAGGAAAAATAATTTGCCCAAGATTATCCAACTAGATATTAGCAGATCCAGGTTTAGAATCCAGGTTTCCTGTTTGCTAATCCAGGTGGTTTCCCACCTCATATCATGACACTATCTCTCTACTAGTATTCACCAATACTCACTGGAAACATGACATTGCCCTAGACATTGTGGTAATAATTTTCCTGGCTTCTTGTCCTAGTCCTCAAAAATAGGATAATGTGACTCTGATTTCCAGGATCAGCCATGAATCAGATTCTACTAAGAAGTATAGTTCATTTATGCATAGTATAACAAGTATAGATCATTGAATGCATAGTTAAGTGACCAACCAGTCAGACTTGCCCCCAATCTTATACCCTAGTTCTAGTACTGACCTTTTTTTCTCTATTCCTTTTAGCCAACACTCTGCCTTCTACGAGTTCAATCTTTGTCCTTTCTCCATGCCTGAGTCACTAACTTAGAGTCAAGACTAGGGTATGCCTTACTCTACTTTATCATTCAGTCCCCAAGTTCGATCTCAACTAATCCAAGCCCCTTTTGAGTTCCACAACTAGACTGCCTGAATTCATGTTTATTTATTAAGTTATCTTTACATAATGTTGTTCTTGTATCAGGTATTACCCACATCTCTTTGCAGCTTCCCACCAGTCCTCCTTGATGGTAATTGTCCATTATTCTAGGATTCTTTGCATTTTCTGCTGCTAGATCTGCCTTGACCTGTCATGTAATTCCAGTTAATCTGTTGGAAGTTTAGGTTTTAGGAAGGTCCAGCCACTAACCAGCTTCTAGCCACCCACAAGCCATATATTTAAAAGAAAATTTCCTTGGACCTATTTATCACTTTCTGTGGGGTTGTGAGAAATAGTAAACAGGAAGAGGAATGCTGTTATTTGGATCAGAGACTTGATATTAAAATTGTGTATATTTCTTACTAATAGACCATGATAATGTGTCTTAATCATATCTGTCTTCCAAGTACCCAATATTATATTTGCAGTAGAGATAGAGGTGAAAATTAATTATTAAGGGGCCTCCTGGGTGGCTCAATCTGTTAAGCATCTGCCTTCAGCTCTGGTCATGATCTCAGATCCTGGGATAGAGCCTTGCATCAGGCTCCTTGCTCAGTGGGGAGTTTGCTTCTCCCTCTCCCTCTGCCCCTTCCCCTCCCACTCATGCTCTCTCTCTAATAAACAAATAAAATTTTTAAAAAAGAAAGTTAATTATTAAATTAAGACCAGTGTTTGTGTTCTAGTGGGCCCAACAAAAGCACCCCATTCTTCCTCTGCACTTGGAATCAGTTGAGAGATACATTCAGGAGTGAGGAAAATCAAGATCAAAATGTCAGTAGCTTTTGCCAATTAAAAGCTATGTTGGAAGATATAAGAGTTATAACTGTTTGCTAGCATTCCCCCAAATCATTTAGACTTGTCCACCCAGTCACAGACAGCTCTGAATAATTTCCATCCATACACTTCTGAGCCATTCTCTCTAGGTTTATCATATGACCAAAAGAGGAGAACAGAATACACCTTTTCTGAAAGCATTCTAAACCAGAAAAAAAGATAGAAGAAAATGCTGAATAAAACACTCAATTCTCCTACAAAAGGAATGTGGAATTAGTGTCACCTGATAAAAGATAGATATTGCCATCGTTCTTGAAGACAATGTTTGTTGACTTGAGTAAAACACTTTCATTAAAAGGGGTTCAGGCATGAAGTTCCCATAGGAAGCAATTTAATGTAAGGAGGCATGCTGACCTAGGTTCTTATCCTGGTTCTACCACTTACCAGAGTACTTAATCTCTCTACACTTTTATTTCTACATCTGTGAAATGAGGAAATGTGTACCTACTTTATCTAGTGGTTGTGTAAATAAAATTAACTATTTGATTTTTATCTCTAAAGTACCCACACATGAAAGGAGATTATTACTTCGACAGAAAGCACAGATGGGGAACTCCATGGCAGAATAAATCTCCAAGAAGGAAACAGGCATGCACATATTTTATAAATAACAACTGTTAATATATTTGAACAACCGAGCCACACATTATTTGTGCTAGGCCAAAAACATATTTTTGAGTGCAATCATTATGCCACCTTCAGGTGTCATTATTAAACTTCCTTTTTTTTTTTTTTTTACAAACTTTCCTTCCTATCCCTCCAAAAGTCATTAATCAAGCCATTGATTGATGTTTGAAATAGTGCAGGTGCTGCTCTTACATATTCATTATTAATCAAATTATTTATTCAGCCCAGTAGATTCTACAAACACAACACAAATCTCCAGCATCCCCTCATGTTATCCAGAATCTGAAATTTATCATAGTATTATTCAAAAACATTAAGGTTATATGAAATGCAAGTTCTCCAAATTAAGAGTCCCAATAGCCTAGCTTTTCCACTGTTACTTCTTTTTTTTAAGATTTATTTATTTATTTGAGAGAGACAGAGAACATGGATGGAAGAGTAGAGGAAGAGGGAGAGAGAAACTCAAGGAGACTCCACACTGAGCACAGCCAACTAGGGGCTTGATCTCAAGAACCGGAGATCAAGACCTGAGCTGAAACCAAGAGTTGGAAGTTTAACCAACTGTGCCACCGAGGCAACCCACCACTGTTACTCCTTAAATAATACTGGTTCTGCTGCCTTATTTTTATGTAATTTTCAACAATTTTTTACATCAAATTTTGTTCAGTTTTTAAAAATGAGATTAGATTTAAATATGCAGATTCAGACTTTTGAAAATCATCTCTTGGAGAGATACAGGGGCAAAATCTTCAAGATGATGTAGTTTAAAGCCCTCTAATTTTCCAAACAAGAAAACTAGAGACTTTGAAAGAAGTAATTAGCTCAAGATTACAGTGTGCAGAAGAATCTAGTATGCTAATGCCTGTGTTCTTCCCATTTCTTCCCAATTTAATAAGCATTATTGATTGAGACTTTCAAAAATGGCATTTGTGATGCAGAATTAGCAGAAATACCAATATGCTGACCTAGCCAAAACAAACTATTTCAAATTCTGTCAGGCCAAATTGTAATTCATAAGCTCAATTTGGTAAGATGTGTATTAAGAAGCACATGGTAAGGTGCCTTGTATAAGGTGTTTGATAAAGTTGTTTTTTTTTTTTTTTAAAGATTTGTATTTATTTATTTGACAGAGAGAGAGATAGCGAGAGCAGGAACACAAGCAGGGGGAGTGGGAGAGGGAGAAGCAGGCTTCCTGCCGAGCAGGGAGCCCAATGTGGGACTCGATCCCAGGACCCTGGGATCATGACCTGAGCCGAAGGCAGACACTTAACGACTGAGCCACCCAGGCGCCCGATAAAGGTTTTTTTTAAGGGCAACATTTATCCTCTTATGCTGTAGTTGAATCTCTACCACATGAACCCCAAACCATCCAGGCATATTGTAACTGCATGTGGATAATCATCATATTTTTATATTCTTATTGGGCATAAATATAAGTGTCACACTGCTTTTTTAGAAACACCTTAGAGTTAATATTTTACTGCAAGTGGATCTATAATATTTTCCTCAGCAATGAAAAAGAACATGCACTAGATTATTACATCATACTTGAAAACGAGAAAAAAAATAAATGAATTGACTTTTCAAATAACAAATTCCAAAAAATAGCCACTAATTTGCTTACAAAGAGCTTAAAATATATCATCACCCTCTCCTTTGTATTAATCAGCATCTATTGAAATCAGATTGATTTTGAGCCCAGTATTGAGTGTCATGGGGAGATGAAAATAAAATAAGAAACATACCCTTTATGCTTAGAAATTATGTTCTTGTAAACCTAAATTCCATGTATGGGGGAGGGGAGAAATGCACAGTAGAACTTTTTGAGTTAGTTAAGTCTGTTATAATTTATCACTATTTTTCTTATTTTATTTATTTTATTATGTTATGTTAATCACCATACAATATATCATTAGTTTTTGATGTGGTGATCCACGATCCATTGTTTTCGTACAACACCCAGTGCTCCATGCAGTACGTGCCCTCCTTAATACCCATCACCGGGCTAACACATTCCCCTTCCCCCTTCCTCTCAAAAACCCTCAGATTGTTTCTCAGAGTCCATAGTCTCTCATGGTTCATCTCTTCCTCCAATTCCGCACCCTAAATTTTTCCCTTCCTTCTCCTAATGTCCTCCATGCTATTCCTTATGTTCCACAAATAAGTGAAATCATATGATAATTGACTTTCTCTGCTTGACTTCTTTCACTTAGTATAATCTCCTCCAGTCCCATCCATGTTGATGTAAAAGTTGAGTATTCATCCTTTCTGATGGCTGAGTAATATTCCATTGTCTATATGGACCACATCTTCTTTATCCATTCCTCTGTTGAAGGATATCTAGGCTCTTTCCACAGTTTGGTTATTGTGGATATTGCTGCTATAAACATTGGGGTGCATATGGCCTGCCCTTCTTTTCACTACATCTGTGTCTTTGGGATAAATACCCAGGATTGCAATTACTGGGTCATAGGGTAGCTCTATTTTTAAATTTTTGAGGAACCTCCACACTGGTTTCCAAAGTGGCTGTTCCAACTTGCATTCCCACCAACAGTGTAAGAGGGTTCCCCTTTCTCCACAACCTCTCCAACATTGTTGTTTCTTTCCCTGTCCATTTTTCCATTCTAACTGGTTAAGGTGGTATCTCAATGTGGTTTTGATTTGAATTTCCCTGATGGCTAATGATGTTGAACATTTTTTCATGTGTCTGTTAGCCATTTGTATGTCTTCTTCAGAGGAGTGCCTGTTCATGTCTTCTGCCCATTTTTTGACTTGATTATTTGTTTTTTTGGTGTTGAGTTTGAGAAGTTCTTTATAAATCTTGGATACCAGCCCTTTATCTATAGTGTCATTTGCAAATATCTTCTCCCATTCCATCGGTTGCCTCTTCATTAGTTAACTGTTTCCTTTCATCCATTTTGAGTTTATCTTTGTGAATGGTGTTAGAGAATGGTTGAGTTTCAGTCTTTTTCTATCTTTTTGAGTGAGGCTTGGATAGCTATGTATTTCCCCTTTAGGATCACCTTTGCAGTATCCCATAGGTTTTAGACTGATGTGTTTTTGTTCTCATTGGTTTCCATGAATTGTTTAAGTTCTTCTTTGATTTCCTGGTTGGCCCAAACATTCTTGAGCAGAGCAGTCTTTAGCATCCAAGTGTTTGAATTTCTGCCAAATTTTTTCTTGTGATTGAGTTCCAGTTTTAAAGCATTGTGGTCTGAGAATATGCAGGGAATAGTCTCAATCTTTTGGTATCGGTTGAGACCTGATTTGTGACCCAGTAGGTGGTCTATTCTGGAGAAAGTTCCATGTGCGCTCAAGAAGAATGAGTATTCTGTTGTTTTAGGGTGGAATGTTCTGTATATATCTATGACATCCATCTGGTCCAGTGTATCATTCAAAGCTGTTGTTTCTTTGTTGATTTTTTGCTTAGATGATCTGTCCATTGCTGAGAGTGGAATATTGAGGTCTCCTACAATTAGCGTATTGTTATCAATAGGACTCTTTATTTTGGTTAACAGTTGGCTTATGTAGATGACTGCTCCCATGTTGGGGGCATAGATATTTACAATTGTTAGATCTTCTTGTTGGATAGACCCTTTAAGAATGATATAGTGTCGGGGCGCCTGGGTGGCTCAGTTGGTTGAGCGATTGCCTTCGGCTCAGGTCATGATCCTGGAGTCCCACGATCGAGTCCCGCATCGGGCTCTCTGCTGGGCAGGGAGCCTGCTTCTCCCTCTGACTCTCCCCCCTCTCATGTGCTCTCTGTCTCTCTCATTCTCTCTGTCTCAAATAAATAAATAAAATCTTAAAAAAAAAAGAATGATATAGTGTCCTTCTGTGTCTCTAACTACAGTCTAGTTTAAAATCTAATTTGTCTGATATAAGAATTGCTACCCCAGCTTTCTTTTGAGGTCTGTTGGCATGGAAGATGGATCTCCATCCATTCACTTTCAGTCTGGATGTATCTTTAAGTTCAAAATGAGTCTCTTGTAGACAGCATATGGATGGGTCCTGTCTTTTTATCTAATCCGCAACCCTGTGTCATTTTATGGGAGCTTTTAAGCCATTCACGTTGAGAGTGATTATTGAAAGATATGAATTAATTGTCATCATGTTGCCTGTGAATTCCTAGTTTTTATAGATTGTCCCTGTGAATTTCTGTTGTATATCACTCTTGGGGTCTTTCTCCTTTTTTAGAACCCCCCTTAATATTTCTTGCAGGGCCGGCTAAGTGGTCACATATTCTTTCAGTTTCTGATGGTCTTGGAAACTCTGCATCTCTTCATCCATTCTAAATGACAGCTTTGCCAGATAAAGTATTCTTGTCTGCATGTTCTTCTCGCTTAGTACTCTGAATATGTCTTGCCAGGCCTTTCTGGCTTGCCAGGTCTCTGTGGATAGGTCTGACCATATTCTGATGTTCCTCCCTCTGTACGTAAGGAATCTCTTCCCCCTAACTGCCCTTATGATGGTTTCCTTGGTTCTAGGATTTGCGAGTTTTACTATTACATTCTGGGGTGTTGGCCTGTTTTCCTTGATCTTGAGAGTGGTCCTCTCTGCTTCTAGGACACGAATGCTTGTTTCATTCCCCAGATTAGAGAAGTTCTTAGCTACAATTTGCTCAAATATATCTTCTAGTCCTCTCTCTCTGCAGCCTCTCAGGGATTCCGATAATTCTGACATTGGAATGCTTCATGGTGTCACTTATTTCTCTGATTCTATTTTCATGGATTCTGAGTTGTTTTTCCCTGGCCTCCTCTTTCCCTTTTTTATCTATTAAATGGTCTTCCAGGTCACTGATTTTTTCTTCTGCCTCACTTACCCTAGCTGTTAGATTATCTAGATTGGATTGGATCTCATTGATAGCATTTTTAAGTTCTGCCCATTCAGCTTTCATTTCTGCCTGTAGAGACTCTATGTTGCCATTAATTGATTTCTCCATTCTAGCTATTGTCTTCACAATTGCTACCCTGAATTCCATCTCTGACATCTTGGTTATATCTGCATCCATTTGTAAATCCATGGCATAAGTCATAATCTCTGAGTCTTTTGTATTTTGGGGGTTGCTCCTCCTAGTCATTCTGTTGATGGGTGTTTGAGGGAATGTATAGAGTCCAAATTATTGACCAGAACCCAAACAAGATGCACCTGTTTTCTAGGGACCTTAGGGTTGCTGGCCTCTTGTTTTCCCAGCCTGTCTTCTGGGGGTGAGGCCTGCTGCACTGTTACTCAGGCAACCCTGTTTGGGCAGAGTTGCCCTGCCCCCTGTGGCGGGGGATGGGCTCAGTGAAAACCATTTCTTTGGGACTTTTGTGCTCTGGTGGCTTTCCCTGGCAGCTTTCTGCGTCTCTTCTGAGAGTCAGAGCAGAAGAGACCTTTTCCTATCCTCTACCTCAGAGCAGAGTGTTCTTAGTCTGTTCTTCAGTGAGCTCTCCAGGCCACAGTCTCTCTGTTTCTGTCTGTGCTGGTATAAACTGCAGTGTCCTGGGTTGTGCGCCCCTCCACAGCGCTCCCAGTCCTGCCTCCAGGTTGGGGCACGTCTCTGCCCTTTGTGCTTCTAAAACCGCCAGTCACCCCCAGTTCACACGTGTGACCCTGCCGGTCCGGTTTCCATCTAAAGTCCTTTCCCCACTGCTACCAGTCTGTGAGCGAGTCTGTGCCCCATCCCCAGTGCAGGAGGCTATTGCTCACCAGCAATGTAGGATCCCCATGGTCAGGCTCCCTCCCTCTGCCATTTATCCTCTGATATCTGCCCGCAGAATCACGGCTATCTGCTTCAAACCTCGAAACCAACCACCTGCAATCTTCGTTTGTAGAGATCCAGATCTTCTTACATCTCAGGCTGATTTTGTGGGTGCTCAGAGTGGTCTGGTAGATATCCAGCTCAATTCCAGGGAGCAGCTGGAATAGGGTCCCCTATTCCTCTGCCATCTTTTCCCCAGATCCTATCATTATTTTTCTTTTGCTTAACTTCTATCCATTGAAATTATAGTCTGAAAAATTGCCAGTGACCTCCTAAACACTCAGAACATTTTATTTTATATTGTTGTTATTATTAAATATTTAAAACTTGAAAATTATAGACTGTAGTATGACAAACACCTGGGTATCCAATATTAATACCGACTTGAAAATATCAACCTTATAGAGTCAGATTAGATAACTTAATACATATAAAGTGCTTAAAACAATGCCTGAGTAATACTAAATACTGAATAAATATTAATATGATCAAATCATCTTTCTTTGGTGTATTTTCTTTTGATATTTTTAAGAGGAAATAAATCAGAAAAAGGAGTCCTCTTGCACTGTTGGTGGGAATGCAAACAAGTGCACCCATTGTGGAAAAGAATATGGAGTTAAAAATAGAACTACCCTATGATTCAGTAATTTCACTACTGGGTTTTACCCAAAAAATACAAAAACACTAATTAAAAGGGATAAATGCACCCCCGTGTTTATTGCAACATTATTTATAATAGCCAAACTTTGGAAGCAGCCCATCAATAGATGAATGTATATTTAGAGATAATAGAATATTCCTCAGCTATAAAAAAGAAAGAAATCTTGCCATTTGCAAAAACATGGATGGATCTAGTGAGTATAATGCTAAGCAAAATAAGATAATCAGAAAAAGACAAATACCATATGATCTCACTCATATGTGGAATTTAAGAAACAAAACAAATGACTTAAGAAAGAAAAAAGAGAGAGAGAGAGAGAGAGGCAAACCAAGAAACAGATTCTTAACTACAGAGAATAAACATGGTTACCAAAAGGGAGGTGGGGGGAGATAGGTGAAATAGGGTATAGGGATTAAAAAAGTACACTTATCATGATAAAAAATATAAAAATTTAAAAAATTAAATTACATTACAGTTGTTGTTCCCACTGTAAGCATCCTTAATCCATGTTTTTATAAATTACCACATATGCACTTGCATTTTCATGAATAATACAAAATACTTTGAATTTTTAAACATAAAAGGTGCAACACTGCAATATAATTCTGTATTTTTTAGAAATTATCATCATAGGGATACCTGGGTGGCTCAGGAGGTTAAGCATCTGACTCCTGGATTCAGCTCAGAGCCTGATCTCACATTAGTGAGATTGAACCCCACATCTTCAGGCTCTGTGCTCAGCGAGAGTCTGCTTGGATATTCTCTCCCTCTGCCCCTTCCCCCACTTGTGTGTGCACTCTCTCTCTCTCTCTAATAAATAAATAAATATTTTTAAAAATTGTCATCATGGTTTTGCTATCTACACAAGATAAGATGGACAGATATAAAGATAGTTTTATTATTTTATGAACTGTATAGTTTTCCATCTTATGCATTGGTTTGTTATTGGTTAACACTATTAGTATTATTGTGGTGTATCTTCATATTTTGTCAGTCTATCTTCATTAACGTATATCTGGATTGTATTTCTATGAGTTTTTAATAGATTATTTAATAATTTTATTAGTCATGATTACTACATAATTGAACTCATTTCTTCTAAATCCTTTCCTGTCATCTGTTGAATTGCTCAAATTTTAATGATATATTTTATATATTTCCTCCTCCTCTAGTTGTTTGGAATTTATATTTTATATTTATAGTATTTTAGTAGTTTCCTTTACATTTTAACATTTGTACTTAACCTAAAATTATTATAATTAGTGTCTATATTGTCTTTCCCACAAAGATATTAGAATACGTTCATTCAGATATTTACTATTTCTATATTATTGCTGTCTAGCATTTTAGGTGCCCATTGTTTTTAAATTCTCCAGTAGTCATTATTACTATTGATTGATTATTATTTTTCATTTAGAGTGACCCTTTACTTGTTCAAATTTACCAACACAGTTTACCAATTTCTTTACCATTGTTCCTGCATCCCAACCCTTCATTTCTTTCATACCGATGTATACTCTTTAGTAGTAAGCTCTGAAATCTTGTAGGTCTGAAAATTTCTTTATTTCAATCTTATTCTTAAATGGCACTTTAAATTAGTTTATACTTTTAAGTCCAGAGTTATGAAAGAACATAACTCTGTTCTGTCAGAACTTTGAAGACTTTCTTTCATTTGCTTCTGACATTCATTGTTGCTAATGAGACGTCTTATGTAAGTCTTATAATTCCATTGTAGATAATTAATCTTTTCTCTCTGGTAGAAATTAAGATTTTCTCTTTGTCTTTGATATTTCTTGTTTTTACCACTTGATGAGTCTAAATGTAGGCTTGTTATTTTGCATTTTGTTCTGTACCTAGTATATTCCTTAAGACTAAGCAGTTTTTTTCTTTCCTCAATTCTGGAAAATCCTCAGCCAATTATTTTTGGAAAATTTTCTCTTTCTCATCTTCTTTTGTTTGTTTGTTTGTTTTGCAGAGTTTTATTTATTTGCTACTTTATCAATTAGAAAATTTTCCTCTTCATGTCTTCCCAGTAGGTGAGTACAGAGTCCAGACACCTAGGGAACACACATCAGTCAGGGTAGGGGCATGGTGGTGTTATACCAAGTGCAGAAGAATTTCCAAGTGGTAAGATCAGTAGCTTGAACTTACCATGGGAGGCCTGAATTTGCTGATATAGGGAGTTCACTACACACCCAAGAGTTGATCTTATTCTGTATAGAAGCCACGATCAGGACCCAATAGGCAAACAAGTTTCCCAAGCAGAATCTAAGGACAAAAAGTAAGATGTTGAGTAGGCACCAAAAAAAGTAGGCCATGATTGTTGAATAGAATGCAGGTGGTGATGTTGTTCTGGGATACCACCATCCCAGCTGAGATTAAGGTCCAGGTTTATAGTACCAAATTGTTTGCCTCCACTATGTTACATGTTGGGGCAAACCTAAAAAGGATAGTGGGTGTATTACAATGCTCCATAAGGCAGTTAGGAGATTGTCAATTTTTATTAGAGGTGCTGGGGTTGTATCCCTTCATTGTTTTTGGTGGAGTGGGGTGAAGAAATGGGGTGATGGTTAGGTCCTGTTCTATACCTATTAGGGTGAAAACCTAATACACTGTGGAATTGTTTGCCATTTCCAGGGCCATCTAATTATATGTTCCCCTGTAGATAGATCTTTTGGCAAGGACAATAAAATGTTATCTTGTGTCCCTATCTGCAGTAAAACATGTTCTTTCTGTATGTTGTCTACTTGTATTCTAAGGGTGACATCAGGGAACTGAGTGAATAAAGAGTAGGCACTTGGAAGGTTGGAACGTATGTGTTCATTTAATGTCCATATAGTTGTTGACAGGCTGCTGTCCAAAAGGCCAGTGAATGGGTTTCTTGTCATAGTTATTTTTTTCAATTTTTTATTTAAATTCTTTTGCATTACTTAAGTCTTTCCAAGGCATGTGCTGGGACAACACAATCTTTTTTTTTTATGTTATGTTAATCACCATACATTACATCATTTGTTTTTGATGTAGTGTTCCATGATTCATTGTTTGTGTATAACACCCAGTGCTCCATGCAGAACATGCCCTCTTTAATACCCATCACCAGGCTAACCCATCCTCCCACCCCCTGGTACAACACAATCTTCTCCTCTCAGATGCAACTAGCTTAGCATTCAAACAGCATGCACAATACCTTGGTAGCAGCAGTGCACTGTGCCTGCTCCCACCGAAGCCCTGCTCAGTTGTGTATATTTGGAGCATCTGCAGGAGTGTGAATAGTATTGAGAAGAGGAGGGAGGAAGAAACAGCTTGAGCTCCTAGCTGGGGGGAGTTCAGCCAAAGTTGTGCAGGGCAAACTTGAGCATGTCATTGGTGCAAACCCAAGCATTGTTGATGTTCTTTAATAGGAACATCTAGTGACCCCATGATGGGGTTCTCAGCAGCTTTGAGCTGACCCACAGCCATGCTGATGACACAGCTATCTGGCGTGGGATGATGGTCCTGAACTGTAATGCTGTGCTGGATTTTCTGGAATGGAAGCCTGAGCTGCTGTCCTTCCCACTTAAAGCTAATGTGTCAATATAAATTAGTTGGGTTCTGTCCTTATCAAATAACTGGTAGTAATGTTGAATAAAGTTGGATTCAATCTGCTCCCAAGTTGGCTTGTCTCTCACTCTGGAGCATCACCAGGCCTCATTGAGACCTGAAGGGCTGACAGTATGTCTTTCTTATCTCTTTAATTTTCTCCTTCTGGAACTCTGATGAGATATTATTTGATTGTATCTTCTATATTTTCCTCCACATTGCTTGGATTTCTCTTTCATATCTTCTATTTCTTTAATACTGTATGCTGCAATCCAACTAAATTCCTCAGATTATATTCTATTTCACTAAGTCCTTTTTAATTTATGTTTTTCTTTCCCTCAAGTTCTTTATTCAAATGCCTGCATTTTTATTTCAATAATTTCTAATTGATTATTTGTCATTTTTGCTATGGTGTCCTGGTCTTGCCTTTATGGTATCTATTCTTTCCTTCAACTCTTGATTATCTTAAAAATACTTTACTTTTTCAATTTTTCTATTATCTATATAGTTCACAATGTGTTACTTCTTTTTTAGTATATGTGCTGCCGAAGTGAGCACACACAATGTGTTACTTCTTATTTGCTTACTCTATCATGGTGGTTTGCTTCCTTTTGTGGTATGCAATTTTGACCATAATCTCATCTTCAGAATAATTGTTTCTTTTAAAAAATATTTTATTTATTTATTTGACAGAGAGAGAGTATAAGCAGGGGGAGCAGCAGAAGAGTGGGAGAAGCAGACTCCCTGCTGAGCAGGGAGCCCTACGTAGGGCTCAATCCCAGGACTCCTCATGACCTGAGCCAGAGGCAGACACTTAACAGACTGAGCCGCCACCAGGTGCCCCAGAGAGTAATTGATTCTTAAGGGATTCTTCTATGACATGGATTGTGCAGACTTACTTTAAGCAGTTTCATATTTACTTCTATTGAGCACCTATAGGTCTCAATGTTTTCAAGGCTACTTTCATAATAACTTACTAGATGGAAATTTTCATTATCCTTGTAAAGTATGAATTGTACATTTTTTCTGCATCTAGCACTTGCTTAGGGTTCTGATTCCTTGCAGATGACTCTTTTTTTCATAATACTTTCAAGATGGCCAACTTTCTTACTAAGTCTCTAGGCCAATGGAGATATTTTAATGCCTATTTTACAGAAATGTGACTCCTAGTTTTTTTTGCAGAGAGCTTAGTTCCAGTTCTCAGCCATTCAGAGATCCAAAACCCTGCCTCTTTTATTTATGTAAGTACTGAAAGTGCAAAGTCTATACAATATTCCTGGATTTTTTATCCAATTAGTCATTTGATTTTCATTCTCATGATATTACTATCTGTATACTATCAGTATAACTCTGACTATATAATTCCCAAGCATTTAATTCCAATCTGAGCTTTAGTCCTACATTTGTACCTGTTTACTATTTTTCACATTAATGTCCACCATCACCTCAAACTCTAAGTTTCTAAAATAAATTTCTCATATTACAAAAAATTGATTTACCTTCTGAATTTCCTACAGTTGGTCCATTACTTAATGCACACTTCAGAAAACATGCCAAGCCAAATATGTCACAAGCCAAAAATAGAATTTTGTACTATGTAAGGGCTTCTGTTCTTAAAGAGAATAAATTTAAATCTTGAAATACAATTCTTATTTAGATACATATTTAATTATATATTTTGCCATGTTGTAGTTTTAAACAGTTTTCCTTTCACAATTTAATGCAAATTTAAATCCAGCAAGCCTAGAAAGATTTCATTCCACCTAATTTTTATCTTCATCTTGTTTGGATTCATTTGAGACCTATGTTTCAATTACAAGTATCAGAACTTTCTCTTTTTTTCAACTTCTCTTTCATTTGTCATGAAATGAAATTAAAATGTACCCAAATATTCAACACTTGTACCACCAAGGTGCTCCTCTACAGACATAGATGAAGATGCTACTGAAACTAAATCACTGGCTGGCAAGTAGTACCAACATGCAATAATTCATAATTATTATTTTTCAACTGTTATACAAAAGTCCAAATTAAACAAAAAAGAGGCATTTTATTTTAAAGATTTTATTTATTTGACAGAGAGAGGCACAACGAGAGAGGGAACACAAGCCGGGGGAGTGGGAGAGGGAGAGGAAGGTTTCCCACAGAGCAGGGATCCTGATGCGGGGCTCGATCCCAGGACCCTGGGATCATGACCTGAGCTGAAGGCAGATGCTTAACCACTGAGCCACCCAGGCGCCCCTAAGAAAAGAGGCATTTTAGGGTGCTATTATGAAGTGCATGAAAATGAGGACTACATGAAGACTAACTATAAAAACCAACAAGAGATGCCTTGGTGGTTTAGTCAGTTAAACATCTGCCTTCAGCTCAAGTCACGATTCCAGAATCCTGGGATCGAGTCCCACATCAGGCTCCCCACTCAGCAGGGAGTCTGCTTTTCCCTTTGCCTCTGCTGTTCCCCCTGCTTGTGCTCTCTCCCTCTCTCTCTATCTCAAATAAATAATAAATAACAAAAAAAAGTAACAAAGCCAAGAATATTTCTTATTTGGTATTTATCTTCCTAATTACTCAACTACAAAGTAAACTTTTCCTTTTCTCTTTCTCCCTGATTCTCGATATGAAATTAGCTGAAAAGTCCTACAGATTTCTCACTGAGTGTTTTTTCTGAATTCTCAAGTTATACTATCCTCACTGTCACTATTCTAGCCCAGGATCTTATGACCTCCCTGTAGGCTTATAATTCATCTCAAAGATGTCAAATTGTCAATCTTACAGGGCTCAGAACATGCCCCTCATTTTTTTCATTTCTATAATTTTTATCATTTTGTTATCCCCAAAGAAAAAATTCTCCCTCATCCTGTCAACCACTGTCCCTACAATGCTTGTCAGAATTATATGCTCCTTTGAAACCAAATTTCAAACTCTACCTGTTCTATGAGGCTTTCATTACTATGTTAACCTGAAACAATCTCTTAAGTATTATGCAATTTGTTTGATACACATCATTATATTGCTTTGCACAGTGATGGGTATATGATGATAAAGCCAAAAAGTCCATGACAAATTTTATGGACCACTAGAATTCTGTCAACACAGGAGTCTTTACAAATATTTGGAAGCTGACATATTCTGCAGACATATTCAAATTATTTCAAATGTCTATTTATTATTCATGAGTAGATTGTAGTTTGCAATAATTCTTAGTGTAACAAACTTAATTTTTAATATGGTGCCCATGAGATATTACATGCCCTGTTTTTGTTATTCTTCTGAATTTTTGATTACAATCCTTCATTTGTCTTAACACCAGCCCTTTATGCATGCCATCCTTTATGCTTAGAATGCATCCCTTCACAGATCTTTATATCTACTTGTGTGATTTCTAGTCATCCTTCATCTTTCAGTTTAAAATCCCTTCTTCAGAGAAGCCTTCCTGGATTCTCAGATTAGCTTTGTTCCCACTGTTATACACTTTAATAGTATGTGGCACTTTTACTCTATGGAATATTTTATAATCTGAGTTTATAGACCAGTGGTGATTGATATAAATAATATCTAATGAAGAGCTTTATTCTTTATTCCCCCCACAATTTAGGGGAGGAGATGAATCCATGTATTCTGTCCAAGCAACTCTAATTAAACTCGATGATCCTCTCACATCTACTACCTATAAATTCTTAGAATTTTATTGGTTTTTAAACCAACAGAATTTATTTTATAATCATGCAATTCTACTTAAACATGTTGGTCCCATTATCTCTTTTCCCCATAATATGGGCAGTTCTGCAGTCAGCGTGCTGCCAACATATAATTTACTGGATGGTATACAATCCCTTGTGAGTGTGGAGAGTTTGGTTCTTAATCCATTCTGATTGCTTTTCTCTTGATACAATATATTTAATGTTTTTTTTTTTTTTTCTTTACTTATACCTGGAGAAGGAACATTTATGAACACCCACATTTGATATGTATTTTTAAATTTTTAAAAATTAATACTTTTATTTCCAAACAGAGGGTCAGCTCCATGAGGGTAAAGAATGTTGCCTACTTTTGTTCATCATTATATCTCCAGTTCAAGCACTATATTTTTTTAAAATTTTATTTTATTATGTTATGTTAATCACCATACATTACACCATTAGTTTTTGATGTAGTGTTCCATGATTCATTGTTTGTGTATAACACCCAGTGCTCCATTCAATACTATATTTTATACATGGATTGTGCTAAATAAATATTTGTTGAATAAATGAATGGTGAGCAAAAATCAATGAAATCACCACAATTCAGCAGCAATCCTGACAGGTAAAGTATTAAGAGGAAGTTTATAAAGCGGGGTGTGAAAGTTTAGAAAGGGATGGAGAGGAAAAGTAATTGTGAACTTGGATGAGTAAAGGATCAGAAAAATAAATCACAGCATATAAGCTTTTGTCTCTAAGTTGAAGAGCTTGTAGTTTTCTTCACTCTTTATCATTTATTACCTAAATCAAGATGCAATATTCTGTATGAATAAAAACAGCCAGCCTTTGAAGTATACATATTACACCTCTTGTACTCTTTTTTTTTTTAAAGATTTTATTTATTTATTTGAGACAGAGAGAATGAGATACAGAGAGCATGATAGGGAGGAGGGTCAGAGGGAGAAGCAGACTCCCCGCCGAGCAGGGAGCCTGATGCAGGACTCGATCCAGGGACTCCAGGATCATGACCTGAGCCAAAGGCAGTCGCTTAACCAACTGAGCCACCCAGGTGCCCACATCTCTTGTACTCTTTAGGACATAATTCTTGAAATGCGACTTGCATCATTTTCAAGGAGTTGTAGCTCCTAACTCATTCACAATCTTACGTTCAGTGAAGCAGAGAGTTCCTCAGAACTAGAAAAAGCATCCCTTGGTTCTTTTGGTTAAACATCACTCTTATTCTCTCTTACTTGTTATTTCCCAGAATGAGATGGATTCAATATAGTCTTATGCCATTCATTTGTATTAACCAAACTATTAATTAAAAATCTCAAAGATATTTAATATTACCAAAATAATTCAGCTTTGTTTTTCTTGTATAATTTATTCATTTTCCTTTTTTGCATTCAGAATCTTATTTTCCATTTTTTTTCAGTCTTAGATCTTATGTTTTATATTTGTTTTAAACTAGTGAGGTTTAATTTTCCCCTGTCGTGATGTACTGAATTTGTCTTATAGTTTTCTTGAGTACATTTTTTTTTAGATTTTATTTATTTATTTGAGACAGAGAGAATGAGAGAGAGAGAGCATGAGAAGGGGGAGGGTCAGAGGGAGAAGCAGACTCCCTGCCGAGCAGGGAGCCTGATGCGGGACTCGATCCAGGGACTCCAGGATCATGACCTGAGCCGAAGGCAGTCGCTTAACTGACTGAGCCACTCAGGCGCCCCTTGAGTACATTTTTTAAACCATAAAGCAATTGATGTGAATTTAAGTGTAAATTTATTAACATCGGATTACTATCATTAAAGTATAGGTGCATGCAAACAATGAATCATGGAACACTTCATCTAAAATTAATGATGTAATGTATGGGGATTAACATAAGAATAAAAAAAAATAAAAAAAAAAAGAATAGAAAGGCAGAAAATCCTGAAAAAAAAAAGTATAGGTGCATGTTTGCCTGACGTTCTATGAGCTACCCTGCTTTCAAATGGAGTTTTATCCTTATGTATTGCTTTCTAACAGCACTGATAGAACAAGAGAAATTCGTGTTCATTTTCTTTGGCTCTTTGCTAACTGGATCTTTCAAACTCTCTTTTTCCTTTGATCAATGTGATTAGTTTAAATGTAAATCTATCTATCATCTATCTATCTATCTCTCTATCATCTACTTATCTATCATTTTCATGCATCTATAAATATATATGCATATTTATATAGTAATAATGTCATATATATAAAGACCTAGTTAATAGTTCTGCAAACATTCATGATTTATGTAGAATTCTGAATCTATATTTCATTGAACTGCATAGAGGTTTTTGAGTGTTGGTCGTTAGGTTTAGTTTTTTTTTAATCTTGCCACTTACTTTCTGTGTGTTGTTGAGACAGAAGTTCTTTCATTGATTGCTTCTCATTTTCTTTGCTGATGGCCCCCATCAGACAGACAGGCTACAAGCTAATTAGCAGAGCTTTCTTCTTGACTGCTCATTTCCTTAAACTCTCTGCAAGACAGAAACTTATGAACACTTTGCAAAATTCAACTATATACAGGATAATAATATAATAATAACAAACATTCTGTATAGATTTGAATATATTTGAGACATAATACACCAATCTATACATGCATAACTGGTAAAGGGACAATCACCATAAAGGCAGTTGGGAGGGGCACCTGGGTGGCTCAGATGGTTAAGCGTCTGCCTTTGGCTCAGGTCATGATCTCAGGGTCCTGGGATCGAGCCCTACATTGGGCTCTCTGCTTGGCAAAGAGCCTGCTTCTCCCTCTCCCTCCACTGTTCCCCCTGCTTATGCTCTCTCACTCTCTCTGTCAAATAAATAAATAAAATCTTTAAAAAAAAAGGCAGGTGGGATAATAATCGTGATGCCATTGAATGGAGTTACCAAAGACTCTTCCATCCAACAAAATTCAGAAAATAATGTACTTTATAGGCTACTGAGCCAAAAACCTATTTGAACTGGCCCTATCTTATATTCTGGCTCTGTTATTAATAGCTAAATGTTTTAGGTCTAGGAACTTTCTCATCTGCACCTTTGGGATAATAATAATAATAATGCACCATGGGGCATCTAAAGGTACTATATAAAAATGGGATACAAAAGAGCATTTAAGAGTATCACATGAAATTATGAAGTGAATGCACACAAATTGCTTGGCATGGCAACTTGAATACACAGTAAGTGCCTAAAAAGTATGAGCCGTTATTTTCCTGTTGCTTCTGCTGCTGTGTGGTTATTGTTATTTTTATTGTCATAGTGAAAGTTCCCATATGAGAAGTATAGAACATTTATGACATAGGTACAATGACTTTATTTCTTTACTCAAGGTCTATTTTGATTGTATTTATGAAGAAAACTAAGAATATTGGAAAGTCTTTGGCAAAAAGGCTCATTAGGTGTAGAATACAATGCCAACTCATTCTATACCTACCTTTAGGCTCAAAATCAGATAGTTAGGATTCAGTAGTCTTACAGATTTCTCATAGATTTGCAATTTACTTTGACCTGGAAAAACAACCAATGCCATCCTAAAAATTTTAAAGTTATAGATTCACACTTTGATGTATTTTCCCTGATTTGCAATTTGACATGAAGAGACTGTTTGGATCCTAATTTATTCCTACATCTGATTAACCAATTCTGAGTTCAGATGGTACTGATGATAGGGTCTTGAAAAACTTTATCTGCTTAAGAATATTATGTATTATGTATTTCTCTACCTAATACTGTATTTAATTATCTGAGCAATGTCTCCAGGATCAAAATTCCACCAAAACAGTTTTTACTAAGTACAGGCCTAGGATAACATGCTTGTTAGATCTTCTTTCTTACTACCTAAGTTAAATTTTGAGTTTGTATCTAAAATATTTAAAATATTTTTTAATTAGGGGTGCCTGGATGGTTCAGTTGGTTAAGCATCTGATTCTTGGTTTCCACTCAGG
Source organism: Mirounga leonina (assembly GCF_011800145.1). NCBI lineage: Eukaryota > Metazoa > Chordata > Mammalia > Carnivora > Phocidae > Mirounga > Mirounga leonina. The sequence continues at coordinate 17,931,410 of NW_023270175.1, read as the reverse complement.
TCATGATCTCAGGGTTGTGAGATGAGCCCTGTGTTGGACTCCTCACTCAGTGGGGAGTCTGCTTGAGATTTTCTCCTGCTCTTTCTCCCTCTACTCCTCACCCCGCTTTTGCACACACAGTCTCTCTTTCTAAAATAAATAAATAAAAACCTTTGAAATATGTGTGTATGTATGTATATATATCTCCAGAAAGGAACTGTATTTATGATTTGAGGAAATAGGTTTTATTACCCCTTTTCAAAGAGTTTTTCAATGTACTTTTATTTATACAATATTATCAATGCAAAACTTTCCTTTTTGGGGGTGCCTGGGTGGCTCAGGCAGTTAAGCATCTGCCTTTGGCTCAGGTCATGATCCCAGGCTCCTGGTATCATGTCCTGCATCATGCTCCTTGCTCGGTGGGGAGCCTGCTTCTCCCACTACCTGCCTCTTCCCCTGCTTGTGCTCTCTATCTCCCTCTGTCAAATAAATAAAATCTTTAGAAAAGTAACTTTCCTTTTTTAAAGAAGGTTTTCTTCCCTTCAAGGTATCTGTCTCATATTTTCAAACTTATATGCTATATGGAACAACAATACTAATTATATACAACCAGAGCCAATGATGAAAATCTTCTGAAATTAGATAATCAAGGTCTTTTATTCAAGACCTGCACATAGTTCTAGATTTGCCCTTCAGCTCTGTAGCAATAGGGCCCTTTTTTGGATGAAGTAGTTATCAGAAAGTCCCTAAATAACTTTCTATCATTATGTCTAAAGAAGCATTTTATTAAATGGGCTAACTTTATGAACCTACATAGTAAGGTGAAAAGCCCCCATAAATTCTGTAACATTAGTACAGACAGAAATTATAATACTTCAGTTACTATCAGGAGGCAATTGGAAAACATAAATTAATGTCCCTGACAATCCTGTTATGGGGAAAGACAGTTTTCATTTGAAATACTGGCTGACAAGGCTGCAACTTTATTAACACAAACATGCCATTTAGCCTTAGGACCTACATTTTGGTAGCTGAACAAAATGCAAAAGATTTTACAGCTGCCTTTCATTGTTGTATTGAGGTAGTCCTCAAACACATCTCAAGCTTCTAGTAAGTGTACAAAATGTTATGCTAGATAGAATATGTGAGGACTACCAAAGAAATTGCAGGTATGACCCTTGCAGTCAAGTTGAGGAAGAAAGATGCAGTTCCAAAAAGAAAAAAATGAAGAAAACTACCTAGCAGTATTCCAAGTGTAATACAAATAGAAACTAAATACAAACTGTCTTTGTATAAGAACATATGTGTTGATTGTGCAGTAATGAGGCTAGACATTTGTGTGATTTTTCAGGTATAAAATTCTGTGTCTATTTTACTTTAGCTTTTCTGATTTATATAGCATATCACACAGGAAATCCATGATGAATCAGAAAAGAGGGTAGATAAGTCATCTTGACATCAATTCATACCACTTGTGCTCTGCAGCATCTTTTATCTTAATCATCCTTTTTCCAAGCCCAAGGCCAAACTTACTTGTCTACTAGTGCAGGTAGTTCCCCTACTTTCTCTCTAAAAGCTGGATAATGAACAGATCTATTAATTTTGCCTCTGTTTTTCATATTCATTCTATTCCTCCAAAAGCCTTCTCCTTTAATTAGATTTAAAACTATGGGAAGTGTTTTCTGAACCTGGCTTTTCAGGGTGAAAGGCACATGCTGCTTTAATTCAAGAACTGTTGAGAGATAACCAGGATCTCATTTTTCTGTATTATATAAAACAAGGATCTCTTGAGACAGAGGCATCTTTTTTTCCTTCATTTATTTTTGCAATATTAAAATGGCAAAAGAATCTTTTTTTAGACAGAAAGTTGGAACATTCTACAAAGGAAGTAGCCAGTGACATTTCATTCCCTTGCTCCTCAGCATAAGCACAGAACTACCTGTGAGAAGCAGTTCAGCATATTTATTATCTACCTTGTTTATACCAACTGGTGCCCCCCACACTGCAATGGAACTGCCCCTCCCAGTCACACTTGCCTCAGTCCCAGCATGGCATGCTCCCTCAACCAGAAGACAGGCCAAAACCCCTGTTCACATTGTGTCTCTCAATGCAGGTCTGAAGGGCCTTGGTTCCAGCAGCAGTGGCTGAAGTTCTCATTTCACAATCTGAGGAGAGCACACTTAACTTAAAATATGCCACACTCAGGCCAGGGACCAAACACTGCCCACAAGTGAAGAGAGCCTTTGTAGATGACTGGCCTGAAGGATAAAGCAGCCAGGACAAAATAAGAGAGCACATGTAGAATATACTGGAAACACTCCTGTAAGAGCCAGACCCTAGGAAACAGGGGAAACTACATGGCAGGACACTATAGGACTTCTTCATTATAAGGCTATCACACTCAAGAACAGGAGACATAGCTGACATTCCTAACACACAAAATCAGGCACAGAGACTTACACAAAATTAGAAGACATAGAAATGTATCCCAAATGAAAGAACAGGACAAGTCCATGGCCAGAGATCTAAGCAAAACAGAAGTAACATGACTAACAGAGAATTTAAAGCAATGATCGTAAGGATACTTAACTGAACTTGAGAAAAGAATAGAACATATGAGTGAGACCCTATTTTAAAGGATAACAGAGATATAAAGCAGAGATAAAGAGCTGAATAAACAAAATGAGAAACATGTTTGATGGAATGAACAGTAGGTCAGAGGAAGCAGAGAAATGAATTAATGACCTGGAAGACACAGTAATGGAAAGCTATCAAGTTGAACAAAAGAGCAGAAAAACAATGCAAAATGAGAATAAACTTATGGAACACAGTGACTCCATCAAACGTGATAAATTTCATATTATAGAAGTCCCCAAAAAAGAAAGAAAAGAGGAGAGAAAATTTATTTGAAGAAATAATAGCTGAAAACATACCTCATCTGGGGAAAGAAAAAGATATCTAGCTTCAGAAGCCATAGAGAACTCCCATCAAAATCAACAAAAGCAGATACAAGCCAAGATATTGTAATTAAGTTGGGAAAATATAGTGATAAAGAAAAAAAATTAAAAGCAGCAAGACAAAAAAAAGTCAGTAACTTACAAGAGAAAACTGATAAAGTAGCAGGTTTTTCAGCAGAAACATTCCAAGCCAGAAGGGAGTGTCATGATCTATTCAAATCCTGAATGGAAAAAATCTGCAGCCAAGAATATTCTAAACAGGAGGGTTATCAATCAGAATAGAAGGAGAGATAAGGAATTTGTCAGACAAACAAAAAAATAAAGGTGTTTATGGTCATTAAACCAACCCTGCCAGAAATATTAAAAAAGACAGTTTGAGTGGAAAAGAGAGACCAAAAGTGACAGTAAAAACTTAGGAAACAAAAAAGCAGTAAAAATGAATATTTCTATAAAAAGTCAGAGAAGAAACACAAAAAAATGATGTAAACTATAACATATACCTAAAACATGGGGAGAAGAGGAGTAAAAAATGGGTTCAAACTTAGACCTTCAAGTTCTTATAGACTGCTATATGCAGAAGAGGTTATATACAAAACTAAGAGTAACTATATATCAAAAACCACTAATAAATATGCAAAGATAAAGAGGAAAAATCCAAATATATCACTAAAGAAAAACAGCAAACCATGAAAGAGATCAGAGAAAATCTTCAGAAAGAACCACAAAAGAAATAATGAAATTACAATAAATACATATCTCTCAATAATGACTTTGAATGTAAATGGGCTAAACTCTCTAATCAAAACACACAGGGTGACAGAATGGATTAAAAAAAAAAAAGAATCATCTATATGTGGCCTACAAGAGACTCATTTTAGACCTAAAGACACCTGTAGATTGAAAGTGAGGAGGCAAAGAAGCATGTATCATGCTAAGAATATCAAAGAAAACCAGAATAGCAATACTTGTATTGGACAAAATTGGCTTTAAAAAAAAGGCTGTAACAAGAGACAGATTAGGGCACCATATAATCATAAAGGGGACAATCCAACAGGAAGTATAATTGTAAATATTTATGTACACAACATAGGAGCATCCAAATACATAAAAGTTAAAAACAAACATAAAGGAACTAATTAAAAATAATAGAAAAAATAGTAGGATGCTTTAACACCCCACTTATATCAAAGAAGAAATCATCTAAAGAGAAAATCAATAAGGAAACAATGGCTTTGAATGTCACATTGGACCACATGGACTTAATAGATATATTCAGAACATTACATCTTAATACAACAGAATAAACATTCTTCTCAAGGGCACATGGAACATTCCCCAGAATAGGTCATATATTAGGCTACAAAACCAGTCACAATAAATTCAAGAAGATTGTAGTCATACTACATATCTTTTTAGTCCACAATGCTAGGAAAATAAAAGTCAACCACAAAAAAATTTGGAAAGATCACAAATACATGGAGGTTGAATAATGTGCTAATAATGAATAGTCAAGGACACAAAAGAAGAAATCAGAAAGTACATGGAAACAAAATGAAAACACAATGCTCTAAAACCTTTCAGATGCAGCAAAAGTCAGTTCTTTCATTTAATTATATTTTTTTAGGAGTTGTTCTTTCTTTTATTATGTTATGTTAGTCACCATACAGTACATCATTACTTTTTGAGGTAGTGTTCCTTGATTCATTGTTTACGAATAATACCCAGTGCTCCATGCAATACATGCCCTCCTTAATACCCACCATCGTGCTAATGAAAACCCCACCCCCTTTCCCTCTAAACCCCTCAGTTTGTTTCTAGGAGTCCATAGTCTCTTACGGTTCATCTCCCCTCCGATTCCCCCCCTTCATTTTTCCCTTCCTTCTCCTAATGTTCTCCATGCTATTCCTTATATTCCACAAATAAGTGAAACCATATAATAATTGAGTTTCTCTGCTTGACTTACTTTACTTAACATAATCTCCTCCAGTCCCAACCATGTTGTTGTAAAAGCTGGGTATTCATCCTTTCTGATGACTGAGTAATATTCCATTGTATATATGGACCACATCTTCTTTATCCATTCCTCTGTTGAAGGGCATCTCAGCTCTTTCCACAGTTTGGCTATTGCGGACATTGCTGCTATGAACATTGGGGTGCATATGGCCCTTCTTTTCACTACATCTGTGTCTTTGGGGTAAATACCCAGTAGTGCAATTGCTGGGTCATAGGGTAGCTCTGTTTTTAAATTTTTGAGGCACCTCCACACTGTTTTGCAAATTGCCTGTACCAACATACATTCAGCCCAACACTGTAAGAGGGTTCCCCTTCCTCCACAACCTCTCCAACATTTGTTTCTTCCCATGTCAATTTTTGCCATTCTAACTGGTGTAAGGTGGTACCTCAATGTGGTTTTGATTTGAGTTTCCCTGATGGTTAATGATGATGAACATTTTTTCTTATGTCTGTTAGCCATTTGTATGTTTTCTTTAAAGAAGTATCTGTTCATGTCTTCTATTTTTTGACTTGATTATTTGTTTTTTGGGTGTTGAGTTTGAGAAGTTTTTTTACAGATTTTGGATATCAGCCCTTTGTAGTGTCATTAGCAAATACCTTCTCCCATTATGTGGGTTGCTTCTTTGTTCTGTTGACTGTTTCCTTTGCTGTGCAGAAGTTTTTTTATCTTGATGAAGTCCCAAAAGTTCATTTTCGCTTTTGTTTCACTTGCCTTTGGAGATGTATCTTGAAAAAAGTTGCTGTGGCTGATGTCAAAGAGGTTACTGCCTATGTTCTCCTCTAGGATTTTGATGGATTCCTGTCTCACATTGAGGTCTTTCATCCATTTTGAGCTTATTTTTGCTTATGGTGTTAGAAAATGGTTGAGTTTCATTCTTCTGTATATAGCTTTCCTATTTTCCCAGCACCAATTATTGAAAAGACTATATTTTTCCATTGAATATTTTTTACTGCTTTGTCGAAGATTATTTGACCATAGAGTTGAGGGTCCATATCTGGGCTCTCTATTCTGTTCCATTGGTCTATAAGTCTGTTTTTGTGCCAGTACCATTCTGTCTTGCTGATCATGGATTTGCAACATAGCTTGAAATCAGGCAACGGGATGCCCCCAGCTTTGTTTTCCTTTTTCAACATTTTCTTGGTAACTCAGGATCTTTTCTGATTCCATACAAATTTTAGGATTGTTTGTTCCAGCACTTTGAAAAATGTCATTGGAATTTTGATCAGGATGGCATTAAAGGTATAGATTGCTCTGGGTAGCATAGACATTTTTTTTAAAGATTTTATTTATTTATTTATTTGACAGAGAGAGAGAGACAGTGAGAGAGGGAGTGAGTGAGGGAACACAAGCAGGGGGAGTGGGAGAAGGAGAAGCAGGCTTCACGCCGTGCAGGGAGCCCGATGCGGGGCTCAATCCCAGGACCCTGAGCCGAAGGCAGATGCTTAACTGACTGAGCCACCCAGGTGCCCCTGGGTAGCATAGATATTTTAACAATGTTTATTCTTTTGATCTATGAACATGGAATGTTTTTCCATCCTTTTGTGTCCTCTTCAATTTCTTTCATGAGTGTTCTGTAGTTCCTAGAGGATAGATGATTTACCTCTTTGGTTAGGTTTATTCCAAGGTATCTTATGGTTTTTGGTGCTATTGTAAATGGAATCCATTCTCTAATTTCTCTTTCTACAGTTACATTGTTAGTGTATAAGAAAGCAACTGATTTCTGTGCATTGATTTTGTATCCTGCCACATTACTGAATTGCTGTATGAGCTCTAGTAACTTGGGGGTGGAGTCTTTTGGGTTTTCCACATAAAGTATCATGTCATCTGTGAAGAGAGTTTGATTTCTTTGCCAATTTGAATACATTTTATTTCTTTTTGTTGTCTGGTTGCTGTTGCTAGGACTTCTAGTACTATGTTGAACAACAGTGGTGAGAGTGGGCATCCTTGTTGTGTTCCTGATCTTAGGGGAAAAGCTGAGAGCCTTTCCCTTAAGATCAGG